>NW_017671144.1:25769-95070 GCF_001879085.1 Nicotiana attenuata | reverse complement strand
AAAATGGCACCCACATGCCTTGAACGAGAAGTTTTTTTGGAAGCCTAAAATTCCCCCAAAAGTTTCTACAAGTTTTGAGTCTCTGAAAATTTGAATTTCAAATTCAAAAACAAAAATAGCAGAAAATCTCACAAAAATACTGTTCTTATTATAGTTTTCTGAGTTCTTCATATTCGAAAACAATTTCTGAGCATTCAAGGGTGTAAAAATGAGTTGAATGTGGATCTGAAATCACAATTTGGAATCAAATTGCATCCTGCTTCTCTCTCCCTGGGTTTTGGCTGTTTGTGAGCTGTGTTACTGTTGATTTAGTTGCTGTTTGTTCACTACTATTGCTGATTCCACCTCTTTCTTCATTTTGTTTTACTTCCAGGTATGTTTGGCTTCAACTGATATGTGAGGAATTGAAACAGCAAGTGTTTTGGATAATTGAAGACATATTGCTCATGTTATTTACATGTCAAGTTACTTATATGCATGTTAATTTGAGTATTAGGCCACAGTAGTGGGATTGGATGTTCAAACGATTTGAATATCCTATTGTTTGTATAAAACTGGAGTGTATGCAATTTTTCAGACTTGCTTTAGTTGGTTTGGTTGGTTATTATATTAATGTGAGGTCAAGTCTATGTATGTTTGCACAGATCTGCATCTCTCGTACTCTAACATAATTGATAGTTTAATTTGTTCATGTCAAAAGTGAAGCTCGGGATAATTAAATTGCTGTTAGCTTTCAGATTTAGAATATTAAGGTTAGCTTCATAGGTATTAACAGGAGTATCATAAGTATTAACGGGATTAAATTCGATTAGTTGAACTGATCTCATCATAGAGTTGATAATCACCTTAGTTAATCATGGCTTCCTATAATTGTTTGTGTTAATTCATAGCTTAATAACTTCACGTGAATAATTGTTTAATTCTAGTTGATACCTGATCCATTGTTTCATGCACATCAAAATCGAATAGTTTGATAGCTTAGTAGATTTCGTTTGGCTTGATAGAGGTCTGGACCGTCCGGGCCTTGAAGAAGTGATTTAACAGGCCCGAAATTAAATTGGCATCGGGTCTTTGGGCTCATCACAGGCCCAGGCCATCCAGTCTTTTGTAAATGCAATTTGGGCCTGTTTGAAAAAAAACTGAAATGTCAGTCCCCTCCCATTGGACTGCTTCGAATAACTTACTAAAAATTCTGTTTTCTACCTTCTACAGTTGTAGGACTTGGATGATTTAAAAACTGAATTATAGGTTTTCGGCCTTTGAGTTAAGTGGCACACTTGAATTAAGAGGTGTTTCCTCTTGTTCAAGTGTGGACTTGAGCTCGAGTCCCGACTTCCTTGATTACGTTTAAATCATAGCAATTGATAATACTAATTAATTACGGCCCTTTTAGAGACAACACTGTAATAAAAAATCATAGTTTCTTTTAGGATGGCCTTTAAATAAAAATGAGACGAGCCTCGCCGCACAAAACATATAAATTGCGGGGCCCTCATTAAATGCTTATATTGAAATACTTAGAAATTCGGGACGTGCCATTTAGCGAATTTTCATGGCCTCCCGCAAATAACAAGACGCTAGCCACTTTAGGCGCGCTTTTTAATAATTTTACTTTCTTAACTACGGGTGTGCATTTCATGCGACCCAAATCCAAATTCCAAAATGCTGAATAAGAGGTGTCAAGGATCCGGGTGCATTTCATGTGACGTGATCCAAAAACACGCTCTTAAACAACGTTCACTTTCATAAAAACTAATTAAAAGCGGTTAAACAATTCTAAAATTGCAATAGGATAACATGTATTAAAATCAGACTCTAGCCAAATATAGCAGTTGAGCGACCGTGCTAGAACCACGGAACTCGGGAGTGCCTAACCCCTTCTCCCGGGTTAACAGAATTCCTTACCCGGATTTCTGGTTCGCAACTGTTAAACAGAGTCAAACCCATTCCTCGATTCGGGATTCAAACCGGTGACTTAGGACACCATAAATCTCCCAAGTGGCGACTCTGAACTTCTTAATAAACGAATCCTATTTCGATTGTCCTTTAATTGGAAAAACTCCTTTATTATACCTTTCACGGGGTGTAGTAAGAAAAAAGGAGGTGTGACAGCTCTGGCGACTCTGCTGGGGACAAGAACCCAGAATTTCAATTCAGGGTTCAAGAGTTCGAGCTCAGTTAAATTGTTATATTTGGCTTTATTTGATTTTTCTACATGTTCCATGCTATATGTGCTAAATGTTTTACCGCTTTGATATTTGTTGAATTGTATATAAACTGTCACAATCCCTTCCTCTTTCTGAGTCTTCTACATCATGGAGAAGGGTGCACTTCGTGTAGCTTCTCTTCTGTTTAGAGTCTTTTCCCATTTAGAACGAGGTTTGGATAAGTTGCAAAGCCGGCGGAGCTTCTGTATCCCCGGTACACTGCCTCCCCCTCGGCCCGAGTCGTCCGCTCGGGTAAGCCAGGTCTAGACCAATAAACTTAGGGTTTAAACCTAGAAGAACAAAACCTCATGCCGGATCCCTAGTAGGACGCTTGTTTGCATCATGTGCATTTGACTTAGGGGACTCAACACAGGGGTTGGATCCGTCTAGGACAGGTGACCTGAAAATAATGGACCATCCTGATGCATCTTACGTGCTACTTGCGCATTTATTTGCTCGGCTTTGCATGTTGACCGGCTTGTCTAAATGAGTGAATTATGGAAATAAGCAGTGTTGGGACCAAGTGAGGGTAACCGCTAGTTTTGAAAAACCAATGTCCAAGTAGTGCCGAAATGCTGCCGGATTTTTGAGAAGGAAAGAAATAAGGAAAGTAGTTTTCTTTAGTTTGTTTTGTTTACCAATGGAAAAGGAAAACGAAAAAGGGTTTTATTTTCAAATTAGTTTGTTTATTTGCCACTGAGCAAGAAAACACAAAAAAAAAATGATGAATTTTTGCTTTCAGAAATGGTGTATTTGCCAACAAAAACAAAAGAGTCTTATTTTCAAAAAATAGTTAGGTTTATTTGCCCGAACTACGCTGGTTTGATTCTCACCGGCTGTGAGATACGTAGGCAACCCTCGTCGGGTCCAACCTTCCCTTTTGCAAACATAGCCAGAAAATGTCAAAATTTTAAATAAGTCGGGTGATGCCATTCTTGTCTAAAATAAGCCGAATGTCCTTAAAAGGACGCCGGAAGGCCGTTTTTGCGAGAATAGCCACCCTGAGTCATGGTTTGCGGGCACAGCCTTAAAATCCTCCTCCCAGAAGTGCTGAAAGGCTGTATTTGCAAATCCAAGTCCTGTTTTCTAAATAAAGATTTTTTGCACAAATAGCCATTTTTCAAAATAAATCATTAAAGTCCCCTAATAAATGTGCAGGATGGATTCAAGTAGCATTGAAACCTTCTCAGTCCTGAGCGAGATCCCTTTGAAACTTCATATGTGGTGGCATGATTTGGGAAAGGGAAGCAGAGATACCGTGGTCAAAAGTTTGGGTGGTCTCGTCGATTTGCTGAACATCAAACCAAGGAAAGATATTATTGAGGCATTGATACCATTCTGGGATCCGACCCGTAATGTATTCCGGTTTTCAGATTTTGAAATCACACCTACATTAGAAGAGATTGCCGGATACGCCGGTCTCAACGGGAACCTCCGTGGTAGATACCCATTGGCCCCACGACCGGTAACCCTTCATAGGTTCTTGGATTTATTGAACATCAGCCGGGATATTCAAGACCCGCATTTGGCGGAAGGGTGTTGTACATTGCATTTCTTATATCACCGGTATGGTAACCCCAAAGGTTTCGAGGAACCCAACACAGGATTGACACATGCTGGAAATAAAGACAAATGGGAAGCCCGACGGGGATTAGCCTTCATGGTAGCCTTTCTGGGAGTGGTAGTTTGTCCAAGAAAAGACGGTCACATAGACCTTGGCTTGGTAGGGATGCTAGATGTTGCCATGAAAAAACCTACTAGCACGGTGGTTCCCCTGATTGTAGCAGAAATGTACCGAGCTTTGACCAAATGTCGGGAAGGGGAGAAATTCTTTCAAGGTTGCAATTTGCTCTTACAATTGTGGATACAGGAACACCTCTGTCACCGCACAGGCTATATGAACTACGGTTTAACTGGATTGAGTTGTATTGCAGAATTTGAGACCCGGGTGACAGGTATTGAATTCCCTGAGGGTACTGAGGCTTGGTCGTCATGCTTAAGATCCTTGACCGCAGATAAAGTTGAATGGGCTTATGGATGGCTCCCTGCTACTGAAGCTGTATACACCTCAGCAGAGGTCCCTTATATTCTTTTGATGGGTATTCGAAGCATACAGCCTTATGCTCCTTACCGAGTTTTGCGGCAATTTGGAAGATTCCAGACAGTGCACAACGATGAAGACCTGAGTGAGCAAGTCATCGAGTTAGGCCCGAAAGCTGCATTCCCTGAAGGCAGAATTCGAAAGATTTGGAATGAGTGCAGGTACCTTGAACCCAAGACTGTAGTACAGGACCGAGCCAGAGGTGAGGTAGATCCCAAATACTTGGTCTGGTTTGGTAAGAGATTCCAAATTCCCGAGAGACCCGCCAAAAGGCCACATGTGCAACAATTCACTAATGAGGCTCAGGTGCAATGGGACTGGTTAGCCAAAGAAAAGGAGTATAGGGCCCGAATAGGAGCATTGGAAAAGCAGGTTCAGGAGCTCCGGTTTGAAAACGCCTTGCAGGCCGCAGCTGACGAAGGTGATAAGAAGAAATTGGGCCAGGAGAATGAAGCTATCAAAGCCCAAATTCAGCAAATGAAAATAGATGCCAGGAATCGGGAAAGGAGTCTATCCGACGAGAGATTGATAAAGGGTTTGAAGAAACAAGTTCTGGACTGTCAGGAGGAATTGGAAAAATCCGAGGGAAGCGTGGCAAAGCTTCGGGCACAATGGGCAAAGAAGACCGAGGAAAGGGCCCAGTTTGTACAACAAATGAAGAATAACTATGAGGGAACCTTTGCTAACATGAAAAGAAAAATGAATACTCTTGAAGAAAAGGCAGCTCGGCAGGACAAAGAATTTCGGGCCGAGAGAGAACAGTGTTATGGGTTAATCGCTGAGATGGAAAAGGAAATAAAATTGTTACAAGACCTTCACCTCCAGGATTCTCAGGTACTAGAGGCTCGTACCCAACAGATAAGTCGGCTGCTCCAAGAAAAGGGCCAAATCAGGGAACGAATCAGAAACATTGCCAACTACATTGTCATGAAGTGCCAAGCTGGTGAGCGGATGGGTCGTACCACGTTCTTTGCTTCCGTGATGATATTCATTCGCCAGGTCATGAACGATCTGGATCACTTGCAAAAGGGTCTCGCACGCAGGCCCGCGGCGATGCCGAGAGATGCCCCGCGGGCCCCAGGATTTGAAGCTTTGATGTATTCCTAGTTAATCAAGTCTGTATTTCTGCTTTTGAGTCTAGTTTTGTACTATCCATTTTGAGGAAAAGAACAACAAATAGTTTGGTAGCTTTGTAATCGCAGTTATTATTAATGAAAATTTGAAAAATTCCCAAAAAATCATTTCTTTATTTCTTGCATTTATTTTTCGCATTTATTTCCAAGAACTACGCTTGGTCTGATTCATGCGGGGTCATGATACGTAGGCAATCTCCATAGGATTCGACCATAACCAAAAGAGGAAAAAAGTGATAAAAATAGGAAAAGAGGAAAAAATAAGAGAGAAAATGGAAAGAAAAGAGAGAAAATAAGAAAATGAGAGAAGAAAACAATGGCAAAACAAGAGGGAGGGAGGAGAGAACAAAAACAAAAGAGGGAAAGCAAAACCAAGGAGAAAAAGGAAAAAGAAAGGAGAAGAGAAAATTTGCAATTGAGAAAAATGAGAAGCCGGGATGACGCATGTGATTGAGCAAAGGCATAATAGAAATGGTTAACTGCTTAGGTGCATTCACCCCTCAATGTGCGGTTATCTATCTATTAATGACCTAACCGCTAACAAAGTTGTTGTTGATGAGTCCAGGCAAGTGGTTAAGTTGACTGGCATTCTGGCAACCCATCCCTACAACACCCGCTCTAAGGATAAATGAAACATGGTCAACCAGGAATTGGAAGCAAGCATTGTCGACCCATCTAGGGAGGAGGAAGTAGTGGACGTTAACGCAATGAAGGAGGAGATGTATAAACTGAAGCAACAAATGGCCGAGATGTACCAGGCCTGGTCGAAGGGACATCCACCACCAGCCTATCCTGCTAACCCCACCTACCTCCCACCACTAGCTCAGCCTCAAGATCCTCCCACAGTGAACTCATCGCAGGCTTTCCCTACTTACCAGCAGTACTACGGAACCACCTCTCAAACACCACCACCTCCACCACCCAAACAAATTCCATGCCCTCCACCACCAACCACTCCTGTGTTCGTGGCTCCCCCACCTGTCGCACTACACAGGTCTTCTAGCGAACCTTTGTTCCAAACCCATGATAACCAGTATTACCCACCCGAAGCCACTTTCAAACCACCAGAGCCATGCCCTTACACTCCCCGCCTTGATCTCTCAGCTGATGAAGAAAAGCCTCCCAAAAACCCTGAGCAAGAAGAGATAATACGGAAGGTTAAGAGCTTAGAACAGTCGTTCCGAAATATGCAAGGGCTCAGGGGACAAGTGATTGTAGCCTACAAGGACCTGTGCCTGTTCCCTGATGTCCAGTTGCCAGCAGGATTTAAGTTACCCAAGTTTGACCTATATGATGGCCATGGTGATCTGGTGGCCCACTTAAGGGGGTTCTGCAGCAAGATGAGAGGAGCTGGAGGAAGGGACGAGTTATTGATGGCTTACTTTAGTCAAAGTCTAAGTGGAGCAGCTTTGGAGTGGTACACACGACAGGATCATGCTCGATGGTACACTTGGGACGACCTGGCCCAAGCATTTGCATGTCATTTTCAGTACAATCTCGAAATTGTCCCGTACCGTCTGTCACTAACTAAAATTGAGAAGAAGCCCGGAAAAAGCTTCAGAGAGTATGGTTTTCGGTGGAGAGAGCAGGCGGCAAGAGTCGATCCTCCAATGAAAGAGAACGAGATGGTCGATTATTTCCTACAGGCTTTGGAGCCTACCTATTATGGTCATCTGGTGTCAGCAGTGGGAAAAACTTTCAACGAGGTCGTGAAAATGGGAAGTATGGTGGAAGAGGGTCTCAAGTCTAACAAGATTATGAGCTATTCAGCAATACTGGTCATTTTCAGTACAATCTCGAAATTGTCCCGTACCGTCGGACAGTTGGGCATGCTGAGTCCGATTGAACCCAAATTGCCAAATCCTCCCCCAAGGAATCTGGACCACTCCATGAGTTGTGAGTATTGCTCAGGTGCGTAGGGACATGACACAGAAAAATGTTGGCACTTGAAAACGGCTATCCAGGAGCTCATTGACACCCGCCGAATTGAAGTGCAAGCCCCAGAAACGCCTAACATCACCCAAAATCCATTACCAACCCATCACGAGACCCATATGATCGAGCTAGTCCAAAAGGGAGAGCATAAGAAGCCGTCACAAACCGTAATGATGATCAGGGCTAGTGAGGATAGATCAAATGAGAAACTAACAAAGGGGAGAGCATTGATCAAGGTAGGAGAAACAGTTAGCAAACCAGTTGTAGTGATGAAGAAAGAGCTTTTGAGAAGTGTTGCAGAAAAACAAGAACCAGCTAAAGTGGTAGTGTCGGGGGCAGTTGTCAAGCCCGTTGTGATTGTGAAAGGGGATCGCATAGAGCCAGTTGTCATCAAGCCAGTGACTCAGCTACCAGTAATCAGTGGAAAGGCCGTCCCATGGAATTACGGCCGAGTGACAGTGATGTATCAGGGAAAGGAAGTTAAGGAAGAAGTTTGTGAAACCCATGGACTGACTCGCTCAGGAAGATTTTGCTCCTGACGAGCTGCTAAACTCACAAAGATAATCCGTATCAAAGAAAGCTGTAACTGAAGAAGAGGCAGAAGAATTCTTGAAGAAGATGAAGGCACAAGATTATTCCATTGTAGAACAGTTGAGAAAGATCCCGGCGCAAATCTCTTTGCTATCATCATTGATTCACTCAGATGAGCACCGCTAGGCATTGATGAAAATTCTGAATGAGGCCCACGTGCCCGATAAGATTTCTGTGAACCACTTAGAGAAAATAGCAAACAAGATTTTCGAAGTCAACAGGGTTACGTTTTTTGATGATGAGCTGCCTTTGGAAGGCACTGAACATAATAAAGCACTCTACCTCACGGTGAAATGTGAAGACTCTGTGGTCACCCGGGTGCTAGTTGATAACGGGTCCAATGCAAACATTTGCCCTCTCTCCACCCTGGAAAAGTTAAAGGTGGACAGTGAGAGAATCCACAAGAATAGTATTTGCGTGCGAGGATTTGATGGAGGAGGAAAGGACACAGTTTGGGATATAGTGTTGGAACTGACAATAGGTCCGGTTGAATTCACTATGGAGTTCCAGGTGCTCGACGTGGCCGTCTCTTACAATCTCTTGTTAGGCCGACCCTGGATCCATGCAGCAAAGACAGTGCCATCTACCTTGCACCAGATGGTTAAATTCGAGTGGGACAGGCAAGAGATTATGGTGCATGGGGAAGATAGCTCGTGTACTCCGGGTGGTGCCATTGTGCCTTTCATAGAAGCTGAGGATGACAAAGGTCCATTGGTTTATCAAGTCTTTGATACGGTATCGATTGAAAAGATCCCGGAAGGGAAGTGTATTCCTGTGCCAAAGGTAGCTGTTGCATCCGTCATGGTTGCGTCGTAAATGCTGAAGAACGGATTTGTACCTGGAAAAGGCTTGGGTGCTTCTTTACAAGGCATCGTACAGCCCGTATCCCTTCCTGCAAACCTGGATACTTTTGGTTTAGGCTTCAGGCCCACTGCTGCAGACATAAGGCGAGCTAGAAAGATGAAAAAGAAGGCATGGACCCTTCCAAAACCTATCCCCCGCCTTTCCCGTTCCTTTGTCAGGCCTGGTACTAAGAAGCGCCTAGTAACGGCAATGCCCAGTGGTGTGGTTGATCCGACAAGGAGCTGATTGAGAAGTTTGAAAAGCTGTTTCATGAGGTGAATGTGTTGGAGGCCGGAGAAGGTCCAAGCAAGACAGATGTTCAGTTCGTGGGGGCCCAGGCAAGGCTTAACAATTGGGAAGCAACTCCCCTTCCTACCCGGAGGGAATCTTGATAGTTAGTTTTGATTTCCTTTCAGTTTAATCTGGATTATTTCCAAGGTTGTAATTCGGATGCTATGTTCCGTCCGTTTGGATGAGTTAAACCTTGTTATCTTAAATATTAATGAAATGCAATTTCCCTCTTTTTCATTCCTGATAGTTTTATTTTTGCCTTTCTTTTCTTTCTTGTACAGTCCCTTTTATGCTGGTTTCAGTGATGTGTCATGCATGAGGAGTCTTCAGCCCAGTCTTAAATGCCAATCTAACTCAGACATAATAATACAAGAAGTTGAGTGTGATGACGAAATAGAATATGATGATAAGGAAGCTTTTGAGGAAATCAGTAAAGAATTAAGCCACTTTGAAGAAAAACCCAAACCTAATTTGAATGACACAGAGGCAATCAATTTAGGGGATCAGGAGAATGTACGGGAAACGAAAATAAGTGTCCATTTGGAACCTCAGCTCAGGGAAGAGCTAATTAAAGCACTTTTTGAGTATAAGGATGTTTTTGCATGGTCGTATGACGACATGCCAGGTTTAAGCACTGATTTGGTGGTTCACAAATTGCCCACCGACCCAGCATGCCCTCCTGTTAAGCAGAAGCTAAGGAAATTTAAGACAGACATTAGTGTGAAAATCAAAGAAGAGGTCACCAAGCAGTTTGAGGCAAAGGTCATCCGGGTCACGCGGTATCCCACCTGGTTAGCTAATGTTGTGCCTGTGCCAAAGAAGGATGGAAAGACCAGAGTGTGTGTAGATTACCGTGATCTCAATAAGGCGAGTCCAAAGGACAATTTCCCACTGCCAAACATCCATATATTGATCGACAATTGTGCCAAACATGAGATTGGTTCCTTCTTGGATTGTTATGCAGGCTATCACCAGATTTTGATAGATGAGGAGGATGCGGAAAAGACGGCATTCATCACGCCCTGGGGAACGTATTGTTATAGAGTCATGCCATTTGGATTGAAGAACGCGGGGGCAACGTATATGAGGGCGATAACTACCATGTTCCATGATATGATACATCGGGAAATTGAGGTCTATGTGGACGACGTGATCATAAAGTCGAGACAACCTCAAGCTTAATCCAGCAAAGTGTGCGTTTGGAGTTCCATCTGGGAAGTTATTGGGATTCGTAGTGAGTCGACGCGGTATTGAATTAGACCCGTCCAAGATCAAAGCCATTCAGGAGCTACCGCCACCGAGGAACAAGAAAGAGGTGATGAGTTTGCTTGGAAGATTGAATTACATCAGCAGGTTCATTGCCCAGCTTACAACAACTTGCGAGCCCATCTTCAAGCTGCTAAAGAAAGATGCTGCGGTCAGATGGACGGATGAATGTCAAGCAGCATTTGACAGGATTAAGGAGTATTTGGCTAGTCCACCTGTGTTGGTCCCGCCGGAGCCGGGAAGACCCTTGATCCTTTATTTGACCGTGTTAGATAATTCTTTTGGTTGTGTACTGGGGCAGCATGACATCACAGGAAGGAAAGAGCAGGCAATTTACTACCTCAGCAAGAAGTTCACATCATATGAGGTAAAGTACACACAACTTGAGAGGACGTGTTGCGCCTTAAACTGGGTAGCGCAAAAGTTGAAACATTACTTGTCAGCCTATACCACCTATCTCATCTCTCGGTTGGACCCGTTGAAGTACATTTTTCAGAAACCCATGCCCACAGGGAGGTTGGCAAAATGGCAAATCTTGCTTACGGAATTTGATATTGTCTACGTGACCCGGACTGCAATGAAGCACAAGCGCTAGCTGATCATTTGGCCGAGAATCCAGTTGATGATGGATATGAACCTTTGAAAACATACTTCCCTGACGAGGAGATAATGCATGTTGAAGAATTAGAACAAGTCGAGAATCCCGGATGGAAACTGTACTTTGATGGAGCTGCCAACGCCAAGGGTGTCGGGATAGGAGCAGAACTGATTTCTGAGACAGGGCAACACTACCCTGTCACTGCTCAACTTCGTTTCTATTGCACCAATAACATGGCTGAATACGAGGCGTGTATCTTGGGTCTAAGACTGGCTATAGACATGGGTGTCCAGGAAATCTTGGTCATGGGTGACTCGGATCTTCTGGTACACCAGATTCAGGGTGAATGGGAGACACGAGATTTGAAGCTTATTCCGTACCGGCAGTGTTTGCATGAACTTTGTCAACGGTTTCAATCAATAGACTTCAGGCATATTCCAAGGATTCACAATGAGGTTGCCGACGCTTTGGCCACTTTGGCGTCCATGTTGCATCATCCAGATAAGGCTTATGTGGACCCGTTACAGATTCAGGTCCGAGATCAGCATGCCTATTGTAATATGGTGGAAGAAGAGCTTGATGGTGAGCCGTGGTTCCATGATATCAAAGAATATCTCCGGATGGGAGTATACCCAGCACAAGCTACAGGGGATCAAAAGAGAGCAATTCGACGCTTGGCAAGCGGATTTTTCTTCAGTGGAGGGGTGTTGTACATGAGAACTCCAGATCTTGGATTGTTGAGATGCATGGATGCTAAAACAGGCTACAGTTATCATGGCTGAGATACATGCAGGAGTTTGCGGACCTCATATCAGTGGATATGTATTGGGAAAGAAGATTCTCCGAGCAGGTTATTATTGGCTTACTATGGAACGGGATTGCATCAGTTTCGTACGCAAGTGTCATCAATGTCAGGTACATGGAGATTTGATTCATTCTCCACCATCTGAATTGCATACAATGTCAGCACCATGGCCGTTCGTTGCTTGGGGAATGGATGTCATTGGGCCGATCGAGCCAGCGGCATCAAATGGGCACAGGTTCATTCTGGTAGCTATTAATTATTTCACTAAGTGGGTTGAAGCAAAAACCTTCAAATCTGTGACCAAGAAGGCAGTGGTTGATTTCGTGCATTCGAATATCATATGTCGGTTTGGGATCCCGAAGGTAATCATCACAGACAATGGCGCCAATCTCAACAGTCATTTGATGGCCGAGACATGCCAGCAGTTTAAGATCACGCACCGCAATTCCACACCATATCGTCCTAAGGCAAATGGAGCAGTCGAAGTAGCTAACAAGAACATCAAGAAAATACTTCGGAAAATGGTAGAGGGGTCGAGGCAATGGCATGAGAAGTTACCTTTTGCCCTGTTGGGCTATCGCACTACTGTCCGCACTTCAGTAGGGGCGACTCCCTATTCGCTGGTGTATGGAACCGAAGCACTAATACCCGCAGAGGTTGAAATCCCGTCCCTTCGGATCATCGCCGAGGCGGAAATTGATAATGTTGAATGGGTTAAAGCCCGCTTGGAACAACTAAGTTTGATTGATGAGAAGAGATTGGCAGCAGTATGTCACGGTCAGCTGTACCAACAAAGAATGGCAAGAGCATATAACAAGAAAGTGCATCCGCGGAAGTTTGAAGTAGGACAGTTGGTGTTGAGGCGTATCCTACCTCATTGGGCCGAGGCAAAAGGAAAGTTCGCCCCAAACTGGCAGGGGCCATTTGTTGTAACCAGAGTGTTGTCCAATGGCGCTTTATATTTGACAGATGTGGAAGGAAAATGTGTAGAAATGGCCATCAACTCTGACGCAGTCAAGCGATACTATGTATGATTTCTTGGTTTAATTGTACTTTATTGTATTTAGCATATTTTTGAGATTGAAATGACGAAGGCATTTTGTTCTGCTATCCAAACACTTTATCCTTTGTTACCCCTCTTGAGCCTCATTTACTTTCTTTCGTACCCCTCTTTTGGAATCAATAACAACTCGGAAGCTCGAGCAAGGCAAAACAGTGAAGAAATAAGAAAACACAGTCCAACAGAAAGAAAAAAAAGAAAAAAGAGAAAAAAAAAAAGAAAAGAAGAAAAGAAAAAAAAAAGAAGAAAAGAAAAATGAAGAAAAGAAAAAAGAAATGAAAAGAAAAAAAATGAAAAGAAAAATAAAGGAAAGAAAAATGAAAAGAAAGAAAAGAAAGTGGAAGAAAAGGAAAGATTGCAACAGCAAAGTAATTCCTATGACCTGAACTACGTTTGACTTGATCCCGAAAGGGTACGTAGGCAGCCTCTCCTTGGGGTTCAGTCACATCAAAACAAAATCCCAAAGTCCCCACGAAAGGAACTGGGGCAGCAGTTATGGTTGTGCAAGGAAGTTGATTCCGAAAGTTGTAGTTGCGAACCCATATTGAATTGTTTTAGAGCCTTTTATACCCTTTCTTCCTAACTCTATCCAAAAGCCTGCATTACAGTCCAAAGAAAGACCTTTTGATCAATCTTCAGGAAGTGCCAATACGAGCAAGTCGAAGTGATTCACATCAGGGCCAACACTCTGGTGCAAGGGAAAAATAAAAAATGAGAGAGTCTTATCGGTGAAAACCCTCACGGGCACCGTAAGGCGAAGTGAGTTGAGAGAAATCAAAATGAGAGATTCTTATTGGTGAAATCCCTCACGGGCACCGTAAGGCGAAGGTGAGTTTTCAGGCAAAAGAGACATGTCCATGGTCAAAAGCTGCTCAAGACATTGCAAGACGAGCAAGGTTTGGGTTTGGGGTGAGGATCAGGTTATGAAAGTCCGGAACAACAAATGTGCCAATCGAAAGTTGATTGGTTAGACAGACTGGGCTGGTTAATCCAAAATGCATGGCATGCTCAATGGTACCAGTAGTTCCACTCAGATAAGTCTCATTCTCTTCTTTCTTCATCACAAATCATCCGTTCTCGGATTCTCTTTATCCTTAACCCTCAAGGTCATTGCATTTCATTCTTTCGAGGTCTGTCTTTAAGATGTTTCAGTGTCAGTTTTGTTCGAAACAAAAGGAAGGAAGGTCAAGGCTAATTACCAGCTTCCTAGTTGTACATACAGGGCCGGAGTATATCAAAGATATAAAAAGCAAAGTAAAACATAAAGGACCACTGGAAGTGTCATCGGTGGATTAATCGATAATTGTGGGGAAAGCGCGAAGTTTCAAAAGAGGGGTCAGAAGCACAAAAACAACAATATGGGATAGAAAACTTGGGTCATCAGAGTCAAGGGGTTGAAATTCGGTCAGGAATTCAAGGGGATTCAAGGCAAGGCCAGGAAAGCGGGACGGAGTGAAGCCCAACAGCAGGGATGTACCTAGCAAGAACGCCAGCAACTAGCCACCATTTTTAAAATTGACAAGATTTTTCTTTGATTGAAACAGGGGCAGAAATTTCGTTCATTTCGGAGAAACCCTCCTTAAGGGAAGGTAGCACCCAAACAGGTATGACTAGAAACTCTCAGGACCCTCCTGGAAACTGGGACTTAGTTTAAATCTCAAAACAATCATGAGTAGCATAATTTAGCATAAATGTACGCCAAGGAACATAAGTTGGTTTCAAAGTTGACTGTTTAAGATAGGATTCAATTAGGAGTTGTCAGTACCCTCCTGAATAATGGGACACAGTTTTAAGATTTCCTTGGGTAACAAGATACTGTTGTAGGATAGTATAATTTAGCCGTAGAATTGGCACACCTAAGATAAGACTTGAATTTTGATTTTCAGGACCCTCCTGGATAATGGGACGTAGTTTTAAGATCTCCTTAGGTAACAAAATACAGTGGAAGTCGTACCTTCAGTAGATATAGCTTAGGTTAACACTGTCTTTTAATTAGTAGTTTTCAGGACCCGCCTGGATAATGGAAAGTAGTTTAAGACCTTCTAAGACAACAAATGTAGTGGGAGTAATACCTTTAGAAGATATAGCTTAGGCTTGTAATGGTTAGGAGTTAACAGGACCTTCTGGATAGTAGGATTTGGCTTTCACATTCTTGGTAGAATAATTCAGTTTAATACTTACATCTGTACCCAGTCACCAAACTGGGGCAGAAAATTTTCTTTGTTTGTTTATTTTGTTGCAGTCAGGAGCCCACCTGGAGAACAAGGGAATGCTTTTCAACTTTCAGCAGTCAGGTGCCCCCCTGGAGAACAAGGGAATACTTTTCAAGTTCAGCAATCAGGAGCCCACCTGGAGAACAAGGGAATACTTTTCAAGTTCAGCAATCAGGAGCCCACCTGGAGAACAAGGGAAGTACAATTCAAATTTTAGCTTTAAATTTTTAATATTTGATAACATGCTGTACCCAGTTACCAAACTGGGGCAGAAAATTTCCTTTGTTGTTTATTTTGTTGAAGTCAGGAGCCCGCCTGGAGAACAGAGGCATACGTTTCAAGTTTCAGTAGTCAGGAGCCCGCATGGAGAACAGAGGCATACATTTCAAGTTTCAGCAATTAGGAGCCCGCCTGGAGAACAGAGGCATACATTTCAAGTTTCAGCAATCAGGAGTCCGCCTGGAGAGCAGGGAATACATTCGAGTTCAGCGGTAAAGCATCACCCGGAGAAAGGAAAATATCTCAAGTGTAGTCAGCAATCAGGCAGCCACCTGGAGAAAGGGCAAAACATCTCAGATCACAAGGCAACAAGAACTACTAAAGCAAGTTTGAAGACATAGATATGATTTTTGTAATTCATAGATCATAGTTCAGTCTAGCTTCTTTTTATTTTGACACAGTGTAATAAGGGGGTCAGCGAGCAGTAGCAACAGCAACAGTAGTGAAATCACAGCTCCTGGTGGTCCCAGCTACCAAACCTTCCCGAACTACACTGACATGATTCCTTTTTAGCCAAGGATATGTAGGCAGCCTCAGAAGCAGGGTGCGGTCAAACTTTTCAAAAATGCTTCACACGGAATATTCAGACGGGCAAAAATCGCTCGTATTTGCTCACTTATCTTTGCCCGAAAACTCTTCATGTTTCCGAGAAAAGAGGGGCAGCTGTGAGCACGTGATTTTTTCCCTAAATATGAATTATTCCCAAAATTCAAACAACATAATTTTTCTCTCATTATATTACACTTTTGTGAATTTTGTGTTATTTTTCTTAATTGTTTGCATTTTATTTGTGCATTTTAATTCATATGAAAATTATAACAAAAATACGCTTGACATTTGCAGTTAGGATTTAATTTCATATTTTAGGATTAATTAGTGGTTAAGTTGTTTTTAGAACAAATATGAAGAAAATAACAAAAATAATCCACTTTTGCATTTTTAATTGTTAATTGTTGAGTCTATTTTTAAATAGGATTTAATCAATTTTGTAGGAATTAATTAGCTTAGTTTTAGAAATAAATTAGGTTTCATTTTAATTTTTGCATTTTTATAAAATCAGGAAAATACAAAATGAAATACAAAAATAAATAAAAGAGAATAAAAGAAGAAAACAAAAGAAAATAAATCTAAAAAGAGATGTTTAATAGGAAGACCAAAAATTGGGCCATCTTGCCCAGCCCAAACTCACCCAAAACCGGTCCAGCCCCGCCCAGCCCAAAATCCGGTCCAAATCGAGTAATGACCAAAACGACACCGTTTTAGTTTAATTAAATCCAGGCCGTTTTTTCCATCATCCAACGGTCCAGGATCATCTAAGGGTTTTTAATAAAAGTGTAATAAAACACTTTGCAAATCAGAGACCAAGGGTCACCCTCCTCGTACCTCCCTGCCCCTTTCAATCTCCGTCGCCGGCTCCGCCCCCATTCCGCCGCCGGAAATCGCCCACGGCGGCGGCGGTTGTTCAAACTCGCCCAAATTCACACCATCGCCTCTCCTTCACATCCCCATTCCATATCCACCATCGATTCCCTCCAAATCTCGCTCAAACAACTCAAAAATGCCAAACCCTAGCGCCGCCACCCCCCAAGCCGCTTCAAATTAACACCCTAGGGTCGCCTTCCCTTCCTCATCTTGATTCTGTCGTCCTTGTCCCTAGAAAGCCATTCAAACTCCTTGAATGTTGAATCTGAAAAAAAACCGTGCAAGGCTTCTGTTCCGTTTCTTGCTAAAGAANCAAACCCTAGCGCCGCCACCGCCGTGCACGGCGGCGCCACCCCCCAAGCCGCTTCAAATTAACACCCTAGGGTCGCCTTCCCTTCCTCATCTTGATAATGTCGTCCTTGTCCCTAGAAAGCCATTCAAACTCCTTGAATGTTGAATCTGAAAAAAAACGTGCAAGGCTTCTGTTCCGTTTCTTGCTAAAGAATCAAAGGACTAATGTTATTTGGCGACGGAATCAGAAGATATCAATTGGATTCAAGCTTTTAGGATGGTGAGTTTCCTTTATGTTTTTGCTCATATTAGGTTTTCGTTTCTCTGTCTCTTTTCCCTCTCCATGAGTCTCCTTAGTTCGTTTAAATCTAGTTAATTTTCTGTTTGGGTTAATCACTTAGTATAATTAGGTCGTTTTAGCATTTGAATTAATTTCCTGTATACTTGTGTTAGTTGGTCAATAATTTAGCCCAGGTTTTCCTTTAAGACTAGTTTTGCGTTCGTTTTTGTTTTGCTTTGTTCTCTGGTTTGGTTTAGACTTTGATATTCCAATTAATTGTTTGAATCGATGTTCAGTTAGTCTTCAGCTCAGTAGCTGTTCAGTAATTAGACTATGCAGTAATTGTTCAAATTAGTTGAGTTAAGATGCTTTTGATGCATGATTTTGATTGGTAATTGTTCTTTAATTCAGTGTTTTCAAAGTAATTGCTGAATAAATCACTCTTTAGGTAACCATAGTTGGTCTTGTAACTAAGGTGAAGGGGTTTGGTTGGGTTAGTAATTTTGAAAGCAATCAAGGGTAGTTTAGGCATACCAAATGGGTTGGTTTGTTAAAGGTTAGTAATTTTAGAACCAAAATAAGGGTAAGATAGGCAATTCAAGGGTAGGGAATCTAGTAAGAACTTCCTAGAAGCTTCTAGATTTGGATTTTAAGGTAAATTTCAGAATATAAGTGAGATAACTTGAGAAGCAAGTCAAAAATAAAGGACCAATCTGCAAATAAAAGGGAGGACTAAAAAGAAAACTGAAAATCTAAGGGCTGCCCTCATTTTTGCCTATAAAAGGGCAGCCTCTAATGCCTTGAGGGCCAAGTTTTTTGGAGCTCTGAAAAATTCCCCCACTTTCCACAAGTTTTCATCAACTAAACTTTGAAATTCAAATTCTAAACTCCTTTAGAACTAGTTCTTCAAAAAACAAAACAAATAAAACAAACAAAAACAACAGAAAAATCCAAAAATATCCTGTTACATTAAGATTTGTAGATTGATTGCAAGTTTAGCTTGTTAATCTATTTCCTAGTGGTCCTAGATTCAATTTCAAGTCGTTTTGGGGTTTATTCAAAGCTTTTTGGGTTGTTTTCTGGTTGCTGAAGCTTCAGAGATCTACTGGGTTTGATTTCGAGTGGATTTTGGTTTCAATCGAGTTATTTTGGGGTCATTTTGGTGTCCTGTTACATTTTCCTGGGCTATGTGACATTGTGTATTGGACTCAAATTGTCTTTCTGCTGCTGTGACTTGTTGTTGACATTGCTATTTGCTCACCCTACTACCGATCTCTTCTTCCTCTTGTTGTATTTCAAATTCCAGGTACATATCTTTTAAATTCATCTCGATGTAGCCTTGAATTGGAGTGGAAATGCAAAGTGTTCATCAGATCTCTGTTCGTTGGATGTTTTCTGTTATTTGTAGTTAAATAGATGTTAGTTAGTTATTTGGCTTGTATTACATGAATAATAAACACATAGACTGTATAATTAGGATTGTTTTTTTAAATTGATTTGGACTGTGTTGGACTGTTGATGGACTGTATTGGACTGTTCTAATTGGCTTATACAAATTGCTGGATTTAGTCTGTATTAATACAGTTATTAGTATAACTCTAGAATAAGTCAGGATCATTCAGAGTTTGATAGGCATTGAATCATAGCTATGTTGAAACAGTTGGAACTTGTATGAGCATTAAGTGTAATATTAACTAAAGGGTTCGAAACTTGGGTTGCTTCAGGTCTACAAATCTGTTGTTAGCCATGATGTGTTTACAGTTAGTTCAGTTATTATTTCCATTTGAGTACCAAAAATGAATGAATTTGAGCCTTAATCACAGTAGGTCCACTCTTCACATTTTCGTTTGGATCTCAGTAGTATTTCCGTATAAACACCTCAATCGTCTACTTTCTCCGAATATCTGCATAAGTTTTTGCCAATCAGATGTAAATTAATAAGAAATTTAGAAAGGTTAATCCAACAGCTATTGAACCAATTAGAATTAAATTTTCCCTTCTTTATGGTCATCAGTCATTGGACACGTTTGGACCTCAGTAGCACTAAGGAATGACCCAATTCCAGTCTTACCCAGCTCATTAATTGGGCCTGTGTTGAGGCCCAGAGCTGGCAACAGCTCAACAAAACAACAGATTGTGTTTATTTTATATTGGGCCAGGTTCAAGATTCGAAGGCCTGAATGAGCATTGAATCAGAGATTAATTTTGACAACATGGGGCTTGGGACATCAGGTTAAGTAGCATACTTGAATTAAGAGGTTCGCCTCTTGTTCAAATGTGGACTTGAACCGAAGCCCAAATTCCTTGTTCACTTTAAATAATAGCAACTGATAAAATTGATTAATTAGGATTTTTTAGAGACAATTCATACTAGAAAACAA
Source organism: Nicotiana attenuata (assembly GCF_001879085.1). Classification (NCBI taxonomy): domain Eukaryota; kingdom Viridiplantae; phylum Streptophyta; class Magnoliopsida; order Solanales; family Solanaceae; genus Nicotiana; species Nicotiana attenuata. The sequence goes on along the minus strand of NW_017671144.1, from coordinate 75,374 downwards.
TAGTCTTTTTAGAATGGCCCTTAAATAAAAATGAGACGAGCCTCGCCGCACAAAACATATAAATTGCGGGGCCCTCATTAAATGCTTTATTAAAAATATTTTAGAAATTCGGGACGTACCATTTAGCAAATTTTCATGGCCTCCCGCAAAGTTAACAAGACGCTAGCCACTTTAGGCGCGCTTTTAACAATTTTACCTTCTTAAATACGGGTGTGCATTTCATGCGACCCAAATCCAAATCCCAAAACGTTGAATAAGAGGTGTCAAGGATCCGGGTGCATTTCATGTGACGTGATCCAAAAACACGCTCTTAAACGACGTTCACTTTCATAAAAACTAATTAAAAGCGGTTAAACAATTCTAAAATCGCAATAGGATAACATGTATTAAAATCAGACTTTAGCCAAATATAGCAGTTGAGCGACCGTGCTAGAACCACGGAGCTCGGGAGTGCCTAACCCCTTCTCCCGGGTTAACAGAATTCCTTACCCGGATTTCTGGTTCGCGACTGTTAATACAGAGCCAAACCCTTTCCTCGATTCGGGATTCAAACCGGTGACTTGGGACACCATAAATTTCCCAAGTGGCGACTCTGAACTTCTTATAAACGAATCCCGTTTCGATTGTCCTTTAATTGGAAAAACTCCTTTATTACACCCTTCACGGGGTGTAGTAAGTGAAAAAGGAGGTGTGACAAGCATCTTACAGAGCAGTGACCAAGAAAGTCGTGGCAGACTTTGTCCGTGACCGTATTATTTGTCGATTTGGGATCCCAGAATCAGTCATTACTGATAACGGTTCCAACCTCAACAGTGATTTGATGAAAGCCATGTGCGAAACCTTCAAGATCAAACATAAGAATTCCACAGCCTACAGGCCTCAGATGAACGGAGTTGTAGAAGCCACCAATAAGAACATCACGAAGATATTGAGAAAGATGGTAGAAAAGCATAAGCAGTGGCATGAGAAGCTGTCATTTGCTTTGTTAGGGTATCGCACCACAGTCCGTACATCGACTGGTGCAACTCCCTATATGCTGGTTTATGGTACGGAAGCGGCCATCCCCGCCGAGGTAGAAATTCCATCCCTAAGAATCATATAGGAAGCAGAAATCGATGATGCAGAATGGGTAAAGAGTCATTACGAACAGTTAGCTCTCATAGATGGAAAGAGAATGAACGCGGTTTGCCATGGTCAACTTTACCAGAACAGAATGATCAGAGCCTTCAACAAGAGAGTCAGACCAAGACGGTTTACACCAGGGCAGCTGGTGTTGAAGAATATTTTTCCACATCAAGATGAAGACAAAGGGAAGTTCTCCCCTAACTGGCAAGGTCCATACATGGTTCATCGGGTTCTGACAGGAGGAGCCCTCATACTTGCAGATATGGACGGAGAAGTTTGGCCAAAACCAATAAATTCAGATGCAGTCAAGCGATATTATGTGTAACCATTCATGATTTCCTTATGTAATTTGAACTACGTCTGACCTTATTCCCGTTTAAGAGGGGATACGTAGGCAGCCTTATGGGTTCGGTCACAATGCAATAAAATTTTCATTTCCCCCCCGCAATTGGAAACTGGGGCAGAATTTTGAGGACCCTCAAAATTCCGAAGTAACTTCAGTCGATCATTGCAAGCAACCGTCAGAAGCAGCAACCCACTAAACTGTGGCAGAATTTTGAGGGGGACCCTCAAAATTCCGTAGCAAGAAAGGTCGCAATGTTTTGAGCCACGTCACAGCCGTCGGTTCATCTAAAAACTATTTCTTAAATATATACGTATGTCATATCTTTAACAAACTCATGCATGTTTATTGTCGGAATTGCTTTGTTTAGCAACGCTACCCGAGGGTACCCACAGTATCACCATAAACAGAGCCGAGCCAGTCAAGCGAAGTCCACGGGGATACGAACTAACCTTCCCCCCTCTACAAAACTCACTATTTTTCTTTGGATGCAGGCATCCAAGTCGCAGATCATCGAATACATTTATACACTCATATTTTTCGGGAATACGACTCTCAGAACCATCACCTATTTACATTGGCTATCCGCACACAACATCCCCAGCAGCCACAATATCAATGTCAAATATCAGCTATCAGCTATCAGCTAAGAATTTTTTATTATTACTATTCATCTTTCATCTTTTGCATAAGGCTACTATTCTGCCTTCCGAGGTTTAGCTCTACCTCCATCTGCATTCCTGCACTGCATAAGGCTACTATTCTGCCTTCCGAGGTTAAGCTCTACCTCCATCTGCATTTCCTGCATTGCATAAGGCTACTATTCTGCCTTCCGAGGTTAAGCTCTACCTCCATCTGCATTTCCTGCATTGCATAAGGCTACTATTCTGCCTTCCGGGGTTAAGCTCTACCTTCATCTGCATTCTTGCATTGCATAAGGCTACCATTCTGCCTTCCGAGACTAAGCTCTATCTCCATAATATTGCATAAGGCTACTATTTGCCTTACGAAGGTTAAGCTTAACTCCATTGCATTTCTTCTGCATTGCACAAGGCTATTATTCTGCCTTCCGAGGTTAAGCTCTACCTCCATTTGCATCTCTTTGCATTGCAATAAAGGCTTACTATCCCGCTTCCGAGACTAAAGCTCCTGTCTCCATTTGCACGACTAAATATCACACTTCGTTTAAATCTTGCATTGGCTGATAAGATCCCATTTATATTTACACTTTACATCGGTTGAAAATCGCCACTTCATTTTAAATCTTGCATCGGCTGAAATATCGCCCCATTTTATCTTAAATCTTGCAATCGGCTGAAATATCGGCCATTTTTATTAAGTCCCTGCATCGGCGCTGAAATATCGGCCACTTCATTTAATCTTGCAATCGGCTGAATAGATCCGCCAATTTATATTTACACTTTACATCGGCTGAAAGATCCGCCACTTATATTTTACACATTTACATCGTGCATAAATACGCCACCTATTTTAAGTCTTGCATCGGCTGAAAGAGATCGGCCATTTATATTTACACTTTACAATCAAGCTGAAAATATGCCATTTTATTAAAACTTGCATCGGCTGAAAGATCGCCAAATCCTGCATTTCATAAGGCTGAAAGATCGGCCAAAATCATCCAGAAGGCGTCAATCGTTCAGAGGCACCATTTTCCATAGCCCGAGAACATCATGCCATGGCCTGAGGACCTCCACTTTTATCTCTGATCGCATTATTCAAAGGCATCATGGTTTCGGAGGCATCATCTCAATAGCCCGAGAGCATCAATTTCATAGCCTGCGAATCCTTTATTATGTTGTTTCATGGCCAGGCACCATAGTCCCGAGGACATCATCATAACCGTCCAAAGAACAGCATTCACAGTTCCTAACGGAACTTGCATCATGTTTAAATTAATGCACAACATATGCGCTGTGTTTTATTTGCAGGTAAAACCGGCCTAGCAACGGCCGTTTTCAGGCGGAGCGATCCCGCTCCATGTTTTTCTGCAGCCTTTTTCAATTTCGTAGCACTGCTACTTCCGATCCAAATATTCTCGAAAAAAATCTCCTATCGGCATGTTTCCGCCGACGGGGTCCCTGAACTACATACGGCCTGATTCATGTAAAACCAAGGTGAATATGTAGGTGGCTGCGGGAACCCGAGCTCGGTCCAAAATTCTTCAAATCGTTCGTTCGGTTCAAAATGGCCATCAATATCTTACCCGATAACTCCTTTCATCCTTCCACGGTAAAGAGGGGCAGCTGTTGAATACCATCAATTTTTCCCTATGTATTTTATATACAAAATACTTTTCAAAATTACATGTACATGCATATATACGCATGCCCAAGCGTTTGGTAATTTTTTCCTGTTTTTTAAAGATTTTTAAAACCAATTTATTGTCTATTTTATTAGTAACAAAATCCAATTAATCATTCCCAAGATTAATCATTTTTGGTGAAATAATTATTTTTATTCTCATATTTGCACAACAAAATAATAATTAAAGGGGTGAATTTCTGCATATTTTTACAAATTTATTTGGTATTTAAAAGACTAAATTGCATATAACTGCAATTATAGCGCTGTACTTTAAATGATTAATAGCATTTTATACATTGTAAAATTAGTTCCAGTATTTTTAGATTAAGTATTTATATAGTAATTTGTTGGCTCAGTGTTTAAATTTTACTTTAAAAATCATTATTGCTATTTTTTTTATAAATAAAAGGGAAAAATTTGCTATTTTTAACATTTAGGCCGCATTTCTATGTTCAATTTTACCCTCTAAATGGCCAAATTTCAGTCCCCAATCGGACCAGACCCAATCCTAAATTACCCGACCCCTAACCCAATTAAAAAACCCGCCGGCTCATATTCATACAGGCCGTTGATCCATTTCGATCCAACGGCCATAATTCCCCTTTCTTTTTAATCTCCGAAACCCCCCCCCCCAAACCTAATAAATTTCCAACCTATCAGCCGCCTTTTGAACCCCCTCGTCTTCTCAAACTCTCTCGAATCCTCCGGAACCCTAATCGTCTCCAACCCCTTTTCCACCGTGATTCCACCGGAATCCATGGCGTCTCAGGCCATGGACGGTCTGTACTCACCCTTTCTCACCATTAGACCTAAGCCATTCAAGGCTGTGAAGCCTGACTTCGATGGTTCTCTTCAAGATCTTCTCAGATTTGTAGATCTATGGCTTCTCCGGCCACTACTCCGTCGTATTCAAGCAATATGAGCCTTTTCGACTCAGGATCTGACTTTCCTCAAGACCTTTCTCATTCTAGGGTTTTCTCTACAACCCTAAGCTGTTCGAGGTTCTTTACTTGCTTATTCTCTTAGATCTGGAACATGTCTGTGTTCTATTGAACTTTTTAAAGGTTTTCCCCAAATTCTCTTTTTTTAAAATCGTTTAATTTCGATTTAGGGTTTCCGAAAAGTTTCTTCAAAATACCCTTCTGATTCGTTTAGTTCTTTCTTTATGTGTGTTTGTCCGATTTCTTTTACTATGCATGTAATGTTCTTCTACTTTCTTTTCTCCTATGCTCACATGTTAATCTTTGCTATATGTGTTTAAGATTGAGTTCTTTGATTTTGTTGGCGTTACTGTACTATGTTTGTATTCTTACTAAGCATGATTCATCTTGTTTTGCCCAAGTTTGTATCTTTTTCTTCTGAACTTGTTAAATTCCGAGTTTTTCAAACGTGTTCTCCATGCTCTTAACTGTGTATCTTGTTTGTTTGTTTCTCATGAGTCTTTGGAAAGGACTCCTGAGCCTCTATCAAGCGGCTTGCCTTCTCATCTCTATTGTCTGACTCAATTCGAAACCCTAAGATTTGGGGGTTTCTTGGAAATTTTGATTCTTGTGTGCGAGTTAGGGTTCCTCTTTGGGACCCTGGACTCTCAGACTCCTCGTGAGTCTACAAATTGGACTTGTACCACTTTTGCTTATGTTTCTGAACCCCTCTTTGATTAAACCCTCTTCTAAATAATTTGACAATCCATTCTTGATTTGTGTGCTTTATATATAAGGACTCTGCTTTCAAAAGGTTTTCCAACTAATTGATTGATTCCGAAATCCTCTTAATAAGGTCCGACTGATTTTCTTTGATTGAATCTCCTTTACCTTTTCCTGACTAGGTTCATTCAAATTGAACTTGTAATTTTGGTTTCACTGGCTGTTTGATTGATTCCCTTTCCATAGTTGTCACAAACCGTGTACCATTGATTGTTTTCCTTAAATAACTTCTATGTATTTATCCCTTTTGTGCTACTTTGAAAGGTATTAATTAAAATTTCTTGCCTTAACTGGCTTTTACCCATCGAAATCAGAATCCCTTAACTAAAGGGAGACTGATTTCAATGATATATTCCTTGCCTTTCTTACTTGTTTCTCTGCACTATAAAAGGACTGCCCCTCTGCTCTTTTACACACGACTTCATTCTTCACACAACCTTCACACCACTAGTCTTTAAAATACTTGCACACTTGCAATACTGTTTTGAATTCGATATTCTGCTTTGCTTGGGATCTTTTGGAACCGCTTTGCTTGCAACTTGGCTTTTTCAAGACTATTGTTTTTTACTTATTTCTTCTGAAACTGGTATGTTCTAATTTAACTTCTCTGCCTCACCCCTATGTGTTTACTTACAGTTTCTGCAATCCTGTTTACTTTACTGCGCATGATTCAATGATTTATGCTAATATATTCCTTCCTTACATCTGTTTCTATTGTAAATCCCTACCCCTATTGGGTGTAAGCACTGCCTGGAGTTCATAAAGCTCCTTGGAACTTTGACACACCCAAAGGATGAGAAAGGCTTTTGGAAGTTCTGCTCCTGGAAGTTGGTTTATCTCATATTGTTGGACTTTGAGTTTGAATTAGGCTGTTTGGTTGTAGCTGGAACTTCTGATGTAATTTTATTTCCTTACTTTTCCGATTCATTTTGGACTGTAATAATTTATAATAACTATTGGGGACGGCTAGTGGAAAAGGATGGGAATGATTGTATGCAAAGGGTAGATAACTTGCCTATAGGATTTTTTTTAATTCCTGCATTCACATAGACAGCATGCCTATAGGTTACCTATGAACTTCTGCATTCTCATCTTAGATAACTTGCCTATAGGATTTTTAATTCCTGTATTCACATAGACAGCATGCCTATAGGTCATTTATTTCTGCATCTCTGCATATAGAAATCTTGTCTCTAAGTCCCTGCATTTCTGCATATAGAAATCATGATCATAGGTTTCTTTTCTGCACTTCTGCATATACCTATCATTAGGCAAACAATCATAGGTCTAATAATAATCAACTTCATTCTAGATACCATGCCTATAGGACTCTTGCATCTATGTAATCGTTTAAAACCAATAACGCTTAGTTAACTTGCGTATAGGAATAATCAATCGAAGCAGCCTCGTCTATTTTATCTATACGTTTAAAACCAGTCATAAGTTTGTTTAAAATCTGCAGATCTTTTGTCTATAAAACCAGTGATCCTTTCTTTAAAATCAGTACGCTCCGCTAGATATCATGCCTATAGGTCTTACTTAGGCAAACCAATAGGTTTTAATTAACTGTGTCAGCTCTGACAACTACAACCAGACAAGGCTAATTCGGACTCCTCATCTGAGAAATATGTGATAAATCAACCTGTCCTAACGCTTTTAAATTTAATTCAGACCATAACCAGTATTTAAAGTCATGCTATATATTTGCCTTTAAGTGAGGAGGCATGTTTGAGCCTTAACTGTTGTTTGCTTCTCCCTTATTTGATTATGTGTTTTTGTTTGTCACCTAGACTTTTATCCTTTTAAAACTTCTGAAAAGCCCCAACTCCCTCCCCTTTAGGATTAGTAGTTGCAATGCCTCCGGGACTGATAGGATCGGGACGGGTAATAGCATGCAATAAGTTACGATACTATTCCGCGCTTTAATACCTTAATGGGGTGGGAAGGGTAGACATGGATATGATGATCACGCGATAACACCACGCGTATAATTGGTAACCGGGTGTTGCGTGGATGATCCATGTTATTTATAAACCTAGGACCCCCCTCCCTCCTTATGTACTTTCGTTATTGTTTTCTTTAAACTGTCACTTTCCAGCTCTTTAAACCTTGTATTTCGCTTCAAATCATTTAAAACCTCTTTGAAATTCCAGCACTGTTTTCTTTTTAAACTTCCGCTCATTTCACTTCTTTTGTCTGATTGTTTGCACTCATTATTTGATCCTTATTTTTCTGCACTTACACATTCTTTGAAACAACTATGAAACCACTTATTTCCTGACTTCGGCATGTTTATTTAACCTTTATACATTCCTACATGTAATCGTTATGTGGAAGTTGTCTTGTATGTTTACTTGTTTTAAAGTCACAATTGTAACATGGCCGGGAACCACACTAGTGGATCTTGGGGGGTGCCTAACACCTTCCCCCTGAGATAATTTCAAGCCCTTACCCATTCTCTGGTTCTTCTTTCTTTTAAATTCTTAGTGTCCTAATGCACTTAATCATTAGGTGGCGACTCTTCTAAATCTCAAACCCAAATTCCCAAAAGGAATAGAGTTGTCCGCCCAAATATCGTAAACCCGATTTCGCCTTTAGAAAAAGGGGGCATCGACAGGTCAACTCTTTCAACTTAAAGCTTTTGAATTTAGAATTTTCCATCCGGATCAATTCCGAACCTCCCGAAATTCAATTCCGACCACGCGTACAAGTCACAATACATGAAATGAAGCTACTCAAGGCCTTGAACTACCAAAAGACGCGCTAGAGATCAAAACAACTGGTCGGGTCGTTCCATCAATCACACAAAATACTGTATAAGACAAAACACAAGTTCATATGGTGTACGCTTTTAGACTTGATGATAGCTCGGTCTAGAAAATAAGGAATTAATCTAACTTGGTATATATGAACGAATGTAGTGATCTTGAGGCTTCACTTTACTTTTTAGTTTTTAGCATTGTGTACACGTATTGTAGTCCTGACTAATTCAGATTCGAATAAGGCCCATTAAAGGAGGATGCATTCCCTATAAGATTTTTTTTTCTATTCCCACAGCATGAAGACGAGGCCTCTAATTAAGAGTGAAGAGATTCTATTCATCCCAACCACAACCTTTTGTTACTGGTAATCGAGACTAATTATTTGCTCTCTTTTTCAAAATCTTGAAAAGTCTTGTTTGCATGGATGCTTCCCTTGTTTTAACGATTTGATATATATCTTTGTTTTCTTTGATTTTTCTTTTATTAGTTTGTTACAGCTAAGATTCAACAGTTGCCAAAGTTTTAAAAATGAATTTTACTTCGTGTGGGTTTGAATGTTGATATACTTTCTTGTTGAGAGAAGATGCTATTTCCTATGGTGTCGATGTGCTTTCTAATTTAGCGAAGATGACTACTAGTTAACTACACACAAAAATATCCAAAGTAGTGTCGGCTCAAGCCCAAAGTCAGGCCATGGCTTTAGGCCCCCATATATTTGGGGCCCCCTTTTTATTTTTTTTAATTATTAATAGTATGTTTTATGGATAGTTTCATAAAAATTTACTTCATATTTTAAGGTAAAATTACAATATTGTTATATAAAAAATAAAAGAGAATCTTTTATTCATGTGATTGATTAGTTATATTGTCAGTTAAGCAAAAATAGAAGAAATTGATTAAAGAGTTGTTAATAACTATGCATCTAAAAAGCTTAAACAATAGATTTTAAATGATATATATATATATATATATATATATATATATATATATATATATATATATATATATATATATATATATATGAAAGGGCTTTTTGTTTTAAAAATAAAACTTAAGGCCTCGTAACAAAATTTTGCTTCAGGCCACCAACTTTGTTAAGTCGCACCTGATCCAAAGATACAAACCTCAAGAAAAAATTAAATACATTACCGGTGTGTTTGGTATGTACACTGTACTTGAGGGTTATTTAATACTAGGATTTCTCACTAGTATACTTTAGTGATTATATCTCTGTAACGACCCGGCCGGTCGTTTTAAGAATTAATACCTCGATCCCCTATTAACTATTTTCCCCGTGTTTATTTCTGCTATTGTGAGTTGTCGGGATGATACATTTGGAGTTTCGGAGTGTTTTGGGACACTTAGTCCCTAAATGAGAGCTTAAGCTTTAAAATTTGGCTCGTAGTCAGAGTAGTGTGAAGACAGCCTCGAAATATAATTCCGTTGATTCGGTTAGCTCCGTTGGGTGATTTCGGGCTTAGGGGCGTGTTCGGATTGTGTTTTGGAGGTCCGTAGCTTAATTAGGCTTGAAATGCCGAAAGTCAAATTTTTGAAGTTTCCGGTTCGATAGTGAGATTTTGATATCAGGATCGGAATGGAATTCCAGAAGTTGGAGTAGGTCCGTTGTGTAATTTGGGACGTGTGCGCAAAATTTCAAGTCATTCGGACGAGGTTTGATAGACTTTTTGATCGAATGCGGAATTCGGAAGTTTTGGAATCCTTAGGCTTGAATCCGAGGGTGTTTTGATGATTCGATGTTGTTTTGAGTGTTCCGAAGATTGGTATAAGTTTGAATAGCGATATATAACTTGTTCGTACTTCTGGTTGAGGTCCCGGGGGCCTCGGGATGATTCCGATGGTTGACGGGAAGTTGGGAGTTAGAGTGTACAGCTGAAGCTGCTGAAGGGACCCCAGGTGCAGAACCACAGATGCGTGTGGTTAGCCACAGATGCGGCCAGATGAGGGAAAGTCAGAAGCCGCACTTCGGGTGCTTTATCGCTCCTGCCGGACCGTAGGTGCGGGTAGATGGGCGCAGGTGCGGTCCTAGTGCATTTAATAAAAAACCGCAGATGCGTTTGTCTTTATCGCAGATGTGATCCGCATAAGCGCTATTGAGGCCGCAGGTGCGGAATCCCTAGGCCAGTACATATATAAGGGTACCTTCACAATTTTCAGCTCTATTTCACCAATTTTTATCCGGGATTGAAGCTTTTTGGGAGATTTCTGATAGAGAATTCAAGGGAGCTTCGAAGAGGTAAGATTTTTGGAACCAAAACTCGTTTAGGGGATTTGAGGGGTTGTTTGTGGTCGGATCTTGATGTATTTGGTATGCATGAACTTGTGAGAGCGTACGAATTCTAGTTTTGTGAATTTTATCCAATTCCGAGACGTGGGCCCGGGGGACTTTTTGGGTGATTTTCTTAATTTCTCGTGTTAGCTTTGAATTAATTAGTTTAATTAGTTACTTGAAGTTATATTTACATTTTGCAATTAATTTGAATAGATTTGGGCCATTTGGAGTTGAGTACTCGTGGCAAGAACGTGATTTCGAGTTGATTGAGCTGGTTCGAGGTAAGTGGCTTGCCTAACCTTGTGTGGGGGAACTCCCCTTAGGATTTTGGTACTGTTGTTATATGAGTGTTGTGTACCTGAGGTGACGAGTGCGTACACGTGCTAATTGCTGAAAAACCCTGTTTTCATTAAAGTAATTATCTGTGTTTCCCTTTTTGTTGAGCACTACTTGTCGACGCCCCCTTTTTCCTCGCGGAATCGGGTTCACGACATTCGGGAGGACAACTCTATTCCCTTGCGAGAATTGGGTTTTTGGAGTTTGAAGAGTCGCCACCTAATGATTATAGTGCATTAGGACACTTTAAGGAAGAATTTGAGATGAAGAACCAGAGTTTGGGTAAGGGCTAGAAATTATCTCGAGGGGAAGGTGTTAGGCACCCCTCAAGATCACTAGTGTGGTTCCCGGCCATGCTACAATTGTGACTTTGAATGCAAACAAACAAGTAAACAAGCAAGCATTGCAAATACGAGAAAACTATTACAAATAAGGAGCACAAAAGGTTAAAAAAAAGTGTTGAATTTTAGGGAAGGAGCAGTTCAATTAAAAGTGCAAGTAGGAAGAAGTCAAGTACTTAGTGCAGACAATCTGAAAATTATGTGAAAAAACAGAAGTCGAAAGTGCAACAGCTTTTTAAGATTCAGAAAATTGTTAAACTAATAAAGAGGGAGGGGCGTCCTAGGTTTATATATTACATGGATCATTCGCACAACACTGGTACTCAATTGTACGCATAGTGTTATCGTGTAATCATCATCTTCATGTCTACCCTTTCCCACCCCGTTAAGGTATTGGAGCGCGGAATGGTATTGTTTGCCTATTGCATGCTATTACTTGTCCCAAGCTATTAGTCCCGGGGCATTAGGACTTCTAATCCTAAAAGGGGAAGAAATGGATGGGGGCCTTTATGGAGTTTAAAGGAAAAAAATTCTAATCGTCATTAAAAAACAAGTAACAAGTAGGGGGAATGAACAGACAAACAGGTAAGGCTCACATAAACCCCGTAAATCAGATAACATCTAGTTTAGCATGCCTTTACACATACTGGTTTGGTCTTTAAAATTAAAAATTAAGCAGCGAGCGGACTGGTTCGATACATACGTTTAGACAGGAAGCCCACATTAGGCAACTTGGATCCAATCGTCAGAACTTAAGGTATTTTAAGCGAGTGATTTAGAAAGTACTGGTTCTAGAAAAGTAGTCTAATGCCGGAAAGTACAGACTGCAGTCAGTTTAGAAATAAGTTTTAAGAGAATCACGAGTATAAACCATAAAAGGAGTTCCAGAGTCAGAAATACTTAAGGAAAGAGTAAATTGCAGAACTGTTTTAAAGACAACTTCAGGAAGACCAAAACTTAGTTGGAAAATGTTTAGGCAGAATTTTAGAAAGAAATCATTTCAGAAGAGGTGTTGATTTGAAGAACTCAAATGTATACTGATTCAAAAGAGTTTTTGTCAAAAGATTGAGGCTGAAAACACTAAGACATTAGAGACCAGTTAACAAATTGTTATTGCTTAAGAAGAATCGGACGAACTTGATGCGGAATCCTATGATATCTATATCTGATTTAAAAAGTCTGTTAAGAACTGGTAAGAAGAGGTAATTATTTGATTACCCTATAGTTTGCCTAATGCATATGCATTCCCTATAGGCATGATTTCTATATGCACTGATTACATGAACGTTAAGGTCCTATAGGCAGGATTTCTAGATGACTTATATCATAATTAAACGTTAAACCCTATAGGCATGGTATCTAGGTGACTTGAATCAGAAACATCGAACCATCTTATGTGCAGTATTTCTAGTAGAAAAATTAAAGTCCTAAAGTCATGATATCTACCCTTTATTAATTCAAGAAAGTAAAACCCCTCCCACACCCTTTTACTAGATTCCCCGAGTTCTATACAAGTTATTACAACCCAATGAATCGACTGAAATAATAGAAATACATTAAAAACTGACAGCTAGATCCTAGCAGCCTAATTCAAACTTAATGCCCAATAATATGTATTTAACCAACTCCGGGGTCCAGATCTCCAAAGCCTTCTCATTATCCAAGGTGTTCCAAAGTTTCAAGGAACCTCAGGGATTCCAGGCATTGCTTACACCCAGGATGCCATTATGAACAGGATGGTGCAGTGTGGAATAGCCAGCCCTCAGGCATCCAAGTTCAGAGGGAGCTCAGGGGTCCCAAAGCATGGCTTGCAAGAGAGGGGCAGAACTTATAGCTAGGAGTAAGTGCAAAGTGAAAGGGAATTAGGGGGCCATGACAAGTGGTGGTCATACCTAGCCATAAGGTAGGCTGGCACACCCCTGACCACTTGCTAGATGAACAAGTTAGGAGCAGACCTTTTGATGGTCAGACAAAGGTCTGGATAGTGATTAGGACACTATCAGACCTAAGTCAAGGCTCAAGCACATAATGGGGAGAATGGGAAGTGGGAATTGATTGAGTTAAGGAGTTCAATGAACCAGTTCAGGATCATAGACAGCAATATTGGGGTGCTGCTATTCCCTGAACAATAAGCTCACATACAAAGGGGTAAAAGGGTAAAGGGGATTCACAGAGTATGAAATTCATGACAAACAATTGATTACACACATAACTTAAATACAGAAATATAAAGGAGAGGGAAACAAATATCAACTAAAGGAAATAGGCAGAATTAAACACATTGTTGTTGAGGCATGTAAACTAACTGAGACATACCAGTAGAGAAGCAAAAGAAGTGCAGAAGAAAGTAAAGTAAACACAGTCCACAGCAGCACAAGTATCAAAAGAGAGAGTTTTAGGTGAAATTGAATTGTGAACTCAGATGGTGTTCTGTGTTCGTGTGTGTAGGAAAAGTCTGTGAAAAGCCTCTGTAAAACTCTCGTTTAGTGCAAAAGGGCAGGCCCTTTTATAGTGCAGAAGATGAGTAAGAAAAAGGTAAGAGAATAGTTTTGAAATTAATCACAAGCTGTTTCCCTTTGGTTAAGGTATTTGATTCAAACGGGCAAAACAATTAAGGAAAGGGTTTGATTAAAAAAAACTCTTTACCAAAGTAGTATAACAGGGGTAAATACACAAAGGACTATATAAGGAAAGATTCCTTTTGCTATTTGAAAATACTGAATTTGGGCAAAACAAGGAAAGACAATCAATCAACAGCCAGTAAAATCAGGATTTGAGTCTTAGTATGAATGAACCCAACCAGGAAAGGTGAGAGGGGCTTAATTTAAAGAAAATCAACAGTACAAAACCTTTTAAAAAGGAACTCGGAATCAATCACAAGCTGGCCAAAGGCCTTTTGAAAGAAGAGAATTTGTCATATAAAAAGCATACAGACATGTGAGACAAGAGAGAGTTGTCGTAAAACTAGCAAGAAATCAGAGTGACCAAGAAGGTTAGGTTCATAGACTCAGAATGAGCCTGAAAGAGAGTCAAGGGTTCTGAATGGAACCCTAGACCAAACACAAAGTCAAGCCTGCCAAAAACCCCAAATACTAGGGTTTCTGACTCGAATCAGATGCATAGACGAGAAAACAACAAATAGAACAGGCTCAGTAGTCTCTTTCAGAGACTTATGAGAAAACAAACAGAGAGAGCAGCAAGTTTGAAACACAGGGAATACATTTAGGCAAAACATGGCACTCAAACAAGTTCAGGAGAGAAAAAGCGATACAGGTTTAGGAAAAACAGTAGACGGAACCTGCTTAGAGTTCAAACAAAAGTCCAGTAAAGGCAAACAAGGATTAGAAGCTTAGTAAAATACAGTAAAGAAACATACGAGATAGACATGTAAAGCATGCTTATAGAGCCCGGTAGAAGAAAGAACAGAACACAAAAAATAGAAGAACATGCATAATATGGCAAAACATAAGAACATAGGAGCAGACATGCGAGGAAAGAACACAAGAACATGGCATAGACAGATTCACACAAAGAAAAGAAGAAGAAGAAAAGTCAGAAGTCGTTTTAAGATTTTCCGAAAACCCTAAATTGAAACAGACTAATTTAGAAAAGAAAATTGGGGAAAAGCTTTAAAACATTGAATATAGCACAGATCCACCATAGATCTAAGTAAATAAAAGAGGAAGGAACCTCGAATAGCCTTAGGGTTTCTCTGAAACAATGAGAAGGCTTGGAAGAGGTCTGGTCTTGAGTCAGAGATGGCCATGACTAGGCTTCTAAAGCTCGAATACGTCGGAATGGGGCCGGAGAGGCCACAGAACACAGATCTGCAGGGGATCTGAACGGACGCCGTCGAGGTCAGACCTCGAAATCTCGAACACCCATGGTTTAGGGGTGAAGGAAGGTGAGCACAGATCGTCCATGGCCTGAAAAGCCATGGACTCCGGCGAGATAATGGTCTGAGAAGACGAGGGAGGCGATTAGGGTTTGAGTGCTTGAGAGCGTTTGAGAGAGAAGAGAGTTCGAAGGCGGCTGTCGAAGAGAAATGGGGATTAGGGTTAGGTCGTGTGGAATTAAAATGGAAAAAATCATTTGTAGCCGTTGATCAAAAGGATCAACAGCCTGGATTTAAAAGAACCCCGGGCGGGTTTAGCAATTGGGTCAGGGGTCGGGTGAGAAATCAAATTGGGTCGTTTTGATTTGGGGGCGGATTGGGCCAAAATTAAGGCTAAAATTGAAATGGAATTGGGGCTGCAATTGAAACGAAATGGGACTACATTTTAAATAGCCAGTTTTTCCCTTTTTATTTTATAAAAATAGTGAATGATTTTTAAAAGAAAATTAAAGATGTTGAACCAATTAATAATACATATGTATTAATTTAAAAATATTAGAACTAATTTTACAATTATAAAACACTATTAATCGTAAAATAGGCTATAATTGCCTTTATATGCAATTAGCTTTAAAAATACCAAACAAATTTGTAAAAATATACAAAAAATTACCTTAATTATATTTGGTGTAAATATGAGAATAAAATAAGTTATTCACAAAAAAAATGATAATTTTGGGAATAATTATTGGATTTTGTATTGATAAATAGACAATAAATTGATTTAAAAATAAGGAAAAATACCAAAACTCTTGGGAATGCTTGTATATGCATGCATATGCTATTTTGAGGATATTTTGAGTACATAAAAATACTTAGGGAAAAATTGGGTATCAACACTACTTGTATTTAAAGCCTACCGTTTAGCTTAGGAAAGCATGCTTAAATGACTTAACTGTACTATATGCTTAAACTGTCTACTTGAATTCTGTCCAGCATGTTTAGAATAGAAATCTCTATTTTCTTGGTATGAACTTGAATAGAACTGTAGATTCTTTCTTGAGACTGTTATTTGTTTACTTTGGGACTACGGATCGGTGTTCCGGTAGATCCCCCTTGCATGTTTACTTTGGGACTACGGATCGGTATTTCGGTAGATCCCCTTGCACATTTATATTTGGGACTACAGGACAGCACCTGGTAGATTCCCCTGTACTGTATATTTACTTTGGGACTACGGATCGATACTCCGATAGATCTCCCTGCACATTTATAATTGGGACTACGGGACAACACCCAGTAGATTCCCCTATATTGGATATTTACTTTGGGACTGTTGATCGGTATTTCGTTAGATCCCCCCGCACATTTACGTTTGGGACTTCGGGACGATATCCTGGTAGATCCCCCTGTTGCTATCTCTATGTATTGAGTTATATTCCTACTGTGCTTTATTCTTTAACGACAGTTAGTACTTTAATCATACTGCTTCATTTCATACTGCTTACCTTGTTATATATATATATATATAACCAGTAGGGCCCTGACCTTCCTCGTCACTACTCGACCGAGGTTAGGCTTGGCACTTACTGGGTACCGCTGTGATGTACTCATGCCCTTTCCTGCACATGTTTTTCGTGTGCAGATCCAGGTTCCGCTGCTCAGCCGTTCTATCAGTGAGGCAATCGATATCAGAGACTTTGAGGTATATTTGCCGCGTCCGCAGATCCAGGAGTCCCTCTCTATTCTTCCCTTTAGCTTTAGACTTCCTGTATTTACTTTTGATTAGATATTCTGGAGTTAGAACACTATGTAGTTTTCCATAGCTTGTGATTTCATGAGATTCCAGGTTTTTGGGAGTGCCTTGTGTTCAATTTGAGAGGGTGAAATTGTAAATGCCGAGGCATTCTTGAACTTCTCTATTATATTATTCGTATTTTGCTAGTTTCATATTTTATTTTCCTTTTTTCCGCAAATTGTTAGGGTTACCTAGTCGTAGGGACTAGGTGCCGTCACGACAGTTCACGGAGGGAGAACTTGGGTCGTGACAAGTTGGTATCAGAGCTCTAGGTTCATAGGATTCATGAATCAGAAGACGGTTTATTAGAATCTCGTGGATCGGTACGGAGACGTCTCTACTTATCTACGAGAGGCTATGTAACTGTTAGGAAAAATTTCACTTCATTTGATTCCTTGTCGTGCGAAATTATTGACTTTGAAATTCTAATCTTCTGTCTTCTATTCTCTCAAGATGGTGTGGACACGTGCCACCGGAGATAACCAGGCACCCGCGCCCCCTGCTGGAGCCGTCAAATGTCGGGGTCGGGGTAGAGGCCGAGGACGCGCACGTGGTGCAGCCAGAGCACTCGTGCGAGCTGCCACCGAGGAGCCACTAGAAGCTCCAGCCGGAGCCCAGGCACCTGATATGCCTACTGCTACTACTACTCCAGCACTTCAGGAGACCTTAGGACAGTTCCTGAGCATGTTTGGTACACTGGTTCAGGCGGGGTTGATTCAGGTTGTACCAACTACTTCGCAGATCGGGAAAGGGACCCAGACTCCTGCCGCCCCCACTCCAGAGCAGCGAGTTCACATTGGTCAGGTTCCAGGTGTCACGGCGACACAACCTGTGGTTCCATTTCAGTAGGTGGTAAGTGTCGCTCGTCGAGTAGAGGACAGGTGGGTCCAGGAGAGATAGGACAGACAAGGTCAGGAGAGAGAGTACAGGGAGGCGAGGAGACCTCGTAGACTGGAGAGATCCACTGGTCCTTATTTTGGAGGCAGGGTACGGCATGGTAGAGGTTTTATGGGTCAGCCAGTTCAGTTTGTGTTTCAGGCTTCGCACAGTGTTTCAGGTGTTCAGGGGTCCTAGAGTACCCGTACCGCACAGTTCCCACACCCACATTGGCAGCGAGGTTGTTTTGAGTGTGGCGATACATGCCATGTGGTGAGGGATTCCCCTAGACTAGGAAGGGGTGCACCTCCACAGACTTCTCAGTCACAGCGCGCTGCGCAGAGTTCCCAGGCGATGCTTTTAGCACCAGTTGCTACCCAACCTGCCCAGCCAGCTAGAGGTAGAGGTTGCCCTAGAGGGGGAGGCCAGGCCAGATATTATGCCCTTCCTTCCCATACTGAGGTTGTCGCCTCCGATTCTGTCATCACAGGTATTGTCCTAGTTTGTCATAAAGATGCATCGGCTTTATTCGATCCAGGCTCCACTTATTCTTATGTGTCCTCTTATTTTGCCCCGCATTTAGGCGTATCTCGGGATTATTTGAGTTCCCCTATTTATGTTTCTACTCCTGTGGGAGATTTTCTTGTTGTGGACCGCGTTTATCGATCGTGTTTGGTTGCTCTTAGTAGTTTTGAGCCCAGGGCCGATTTATTATTGCGCAGCATGGTAGATTTCGATGTTATCCTGCGCATGGACTGGTTGTCGCCCCACTATGCTATTCTTGATGGTCACACCAAAACTGTGACACTGGCTATGCCGGGTGTACCGCGAGTAGAGTGGAGGGGTACTTTAGATCACACTCCCAGTGGAGTTATTTCTTTCCTTAAGGCTCAGCGAATGGTTGAGAAGGGGTGTGACGTGTATCTAGCTTATGTGAGAGATGTCAGTATTGATACCCCCTACAGTTGATTCAGTCCCAATAGTACGGGATTTCTTTGATGTGTTTCCAGCTTATCTTCCGGGCATGCCGCCCGATAGAGATATTGATTTTGGCATTGATCTGTTGCTGGGCACTCAGCCCATTTCTATTTTTCAGTATCGTATGGCTCCTCCTGAGTTGAAGGATTTGAAGGAGCAGTTACAGGTGTCACACCTCCTTTTTCACTACACCCGCAGGAGAGTGTAAAGGGTATAGTAAAAGGAGTTTTTTCCAATTAAAGGACAATCGAGATGGGATTTGTTTAAAGATTCAGAGTCACCACTTGGGAGATTAATGGTGTCCCAAGTCACCAGTTTGAATCCCGAATCGAGGAAAGGGTTTGACTCTGTTTTACAGTCTGCGAACCAGAAATTCGGGTAAGGAATTTTGTTAACCCGGGAGAAGGGGTTAGGCACTCCCGAGTTCAGTGGTTCTAGCACGGTCACTCAACTGCTATATTTGGCAAAAATCTGATTTTAATACATGTTATCCTATTGTGCAATTGTAAAAATTACTTACCGCTTTTAAAGAATTTTTAAGAAAGTGAACGTCGTTTAAAACGTATTTTTGGATCACGTCACATGAAATGCACCCGGATCCTCAACACATTCTTATTCAACGTTTTGGGATTTGGATTTGGTTGCATGAAATGCACACCCCTATTTAGGAAGGTAGAATTATTAGAAAGCGCGCCTAAAGCGACTAACGGGTTATTATCTTTGCGGGAGGCCGTGAAATTCGCTATACGGCATGTCCCGAATTCTAAGTATTTTAATTGGAACATTTAAAGAGGGCCCCGCAATTTATGCATTTTTTTTGGCGGGGCTTACATCATTTTATTATTCAAAGGTCATCCTAGAGCAAACTATAATGTTCTAGTGAATTTGTCTCTAAAGAGTCCTAATTAATTAATCGACGTTATTAGTAAACTATCGATAAAGGAGTTCGGGACTCCCAAGCTCAAGTCTAAACTTCAACAAGAGGAATCCCTCTTAATTCAAGCGTACCACCTAGCTTGAGAAACCCAAACTCAAAATTATTACAAATTATGAATTGCACTCTTAACACTCTCAAAGCCTCGACACCAGTTCTAAAAGGGTAAAATTCAGAAGGTCTGGTGAGGGTCTGTCCGGTCATGGGCCTGCGCAGGAGGCCCAATTTAAAACGAAGCAGCCTCAATGAGACTGCATCCAAAGCTAACTACACAACTGGGCTCGTTGTTGAAAGGACCAGGCCCAGGGAGTGAATTTGTACATAGTTCAGCTATAAGACTGATCATGAATATCTGGGACTTCATTCAAGCCCAGCGTGACAAAGGATAAAATTCAATCACAATTCATTTAAATCCCATAGCTCAAGCTAACCAAGCAAACAAGTTTTGTTCAATGAGCAGTTTTAATATTCGAATTTGTTCTGATTGAGCCTTCATATTAACATCCAACCAAGGCGAAAATATTAAGTATAGACTGGTATCCTGACGTCCAATTCAATATGCAAACCTATGTTAGACTTTAATTATAGTTGATTGAGATCGCATGAAAAGGAATCAACAATAAACTTGACCGACTAAGGGACTAATTAACTAGAACTTTCATGCAGTGCTTTTTATTTTGACCTCTAGTTAACACATGAATATCACATATCAGATCTAAACAAACTCATCTATATTAAGCCTGCTACCTACTTATACTTGGTGCTCATATTTCACATGAAACTTAAACAAATTAATCTCGACTAAATCAGATATGTTACCACTACGTATTATATTTCATCACACTGAAACTCAGAACAGCTCAAAGCAATTTTTAAAAAAAATAAATCAACAGTCCAGTCCTTAGTCACAAATAATGGCATGTTCATGTCGTTTAATCTTCAACTATTGTTACAGCACAATCCAAGTTCAAACTAACGCATCTACTAGTAATCTATCATGAGAAGAACATGAATAACACGTCACTTCTTCAATACTCAATTATATTTGCTGATTTAATTCTTCACACATCTGAGATTGAAGATTACCTGGAAATGAGGCAAAATAAAAGGAACAAGGAGTCAGCAATGGCAAGCAAACAATCAGCAGTTGAAATCAACAGCACAGGATAGATTTTGGACTCAAAACAGCATCACAAAGCCCAGGAAGTGTTTTAATTCCCAATTAACCAGTAAAACAATCACAACAGCTTGAATAAACCCACAGGAATTTGAAACCTAAACCAGGAGCACTTAGGAACTCGATTTAACAGCTGAATTTGAAATTGATCTAAGGAAACTTCAATGTAACAGTATTGTTTTTTGGTTTTCTGTTGCTTCTTTTTTTTTTTTTGGTTTTTTCAGAAAATTTAAAATGAAAAAGAGATTTAGAATTCCAGATCTAGTTTTGGATCTGAAATTCAAATCTTAACTTCTAAAACTTATGGAGATTTTTGGGGGGAATTTTCAGAGATTGAAACTTGTAACACAAGGCAGTATCTGCTGCCTTTTATAGGCAAAAGTGAGGGCAATCCTCAGATTTCCATTTTACCCCTTAGTCCCTCTTTTATTTTCAGTGTTTTAACCAATTAGTCCCTTATTTACTGACTTCTTTCTCAAGTTATTGCATTATGTTTTCAAAATTATAACTACAACCCTCTTCTAGAAGGGTCTAGGGTGTTCTAGCTTCAATCTCTAACAGATCTCCTAAGCAAGATACCTATATTATCCTTCTATGCAAACTAAATTTACTATCCTATACTAAACCAAACCCCTCTTAAACTTGGTCAAATGACCATGGTTAACCAACAAATGGGTTGGGAGCTTTCAGCTATAACCAAACACCACTAATCATAAAGAACACCTAATAATTAGCGCTAATTAACCGAAAATGAAATAAACCTTCAGTTATGACCAAATTGAAATTACTCTAATTAACACTAAAAACCTAAGGCTGAATTGAAACCAATGCAATATTGTAACACCAATCATCAACTCAATAAAATTGTATGCTCAAACCAGATCAAATCAAACAGAATCAAAAATAAAAACACAAAAACCAAATACTCAGTAAAACAGAACAAAATCGAATTGAAATCCTAGAACCCTAAGCCATTCATCATGAAGAACAATTAACTACAAGGAAGCTATCCTAATCGAAACTATATACAAAAAAGAAAACAAACAAAGCTAAATGAAACGAGAATCAGACAAACAAAAGAAAACGGGCTTAACTGATTTTGTCTTCAATTAGATGAACTCCAAACTGTCCTTCAATTGATGTGGTTCATTATCAAACCCAGGCGACTGAAACTTGACAGACTCTGAATTCGGAAACCCTAAGTCCGGGATTTGAGCGGTTAAGGCTGGATTTGGACGGAACTAGCCTAGGTTTTTTAGGAAGAAGAGGGTAAAGAGCCCTCAGGGTGGGATTTTGGGGAGGATTGACTGTGGCGCCGCCACCGGAATACAAAGGCGGCGGCTAGGGTTCATAACTTCAAATTAAGATTCAACGAGTTCGGATGTGTTTTGAGGGAAACTAGAGTCAGATTTGGAAAGGGGAGATGGGAGGATACTATGGTGTTAATTTGGGCGGGTTTCAATGATCTAGGGTTTTGAGCAAAATCTTCGATTCAAGATTCGAAGACTTCGACGGGGATTCAAGGGAAAATGTTTAGGGATTTAAAGAGAGGATGGTGAAGAGATACTGTGGTGTGTTTTTGGGGTCGTTTGGCGACCAGCCGCCGCCGTGAGGCGATTTTCGGCGGCGGTCAAAGGTGGTAGACGGTGGTGTTAGGTTTCCCTGATGAGAGATGAGAGAGATGGGAGGGTGAGGGGGTCTGAGGGGGGTAGGGTAGCGTTAGGACATATTTATATCAAAAAACCTAGGCAGTTCTCATCCGTTGGATCAAAAGAATCGAGGGCTGTGATCAAAACTCGGGAAACGGCGTCGTTTTGGGAGACGCGGGGGGCCGGGTCAGGTGGTGTTTGAGTTTGGGCTGGATTGGAGTGTATATTATCTGGGCTTGGGACTCTTTAATTGCAAACGGCCAAAAACACACAGCTTTTAAAATCTCTTTTGGACTTCTCTTTTTTATTTTCTTTTGTTCTTTTTATTAAACATTTTTTCAGATTTTGTAAAATGCAAAAGACCTGATTTATTCCCCAAAAGTACACTAATTATTTCCTCAAAATTGACTGAGTCCTAATTAAAAAGGAAACTCATGCCAAATTCAAAAATTAATGGTTAAAATGCAAAACGAACTATTTTTGTTATTTTTGTTATTTTCTTTATTTTAAAGTAACTTAATTACTAATTAATCC
This sequence comes from Nicotiana attenuata, assembly GCF_001879085.1. Taxonomy (NCBI): domain Eukaryota; kingdom Viridiplantae; phylum Streptophyta; class Magnoliopsida; order Solanales; family Solanaceae; genus Nicotiana; species Nicotiana attenuata. Next base: position 52,368 of record NW_017671144.1, on the reverse strand, counting down.
TAAAAAGTGAAATTAAACCCTAAATGCAAATGCCAAGTGTGTTTGTATTTTTCGCTAATTAAAATGCACAAACAAAATGCAAACAATCAACATAAAATGTCACAAAATCCACAAAATTGCAGATAATGAAAGAAATCATTTTGTTTGAATTTCTGGGAGTACTTTATTTAGGGCAAAAATCACATGCTCACAGCTGCCCCTCTTTGCTCGGAAACATGAAGAGTTTTCGGGCAAAGATAAGTGAGCAGATACGAGCAATTTTTGCCCGTTTGAATACTCCGTGCGAAGCATTTTGGAAACCGTCTGACTGAACCCTGCTTCAAAGGTTGCCTACATATCCTTGGCTAAAAAGGAATCAGGTCAGTGTAGTTCGGGAAGGTTTGGTAGCTGGGACTACCAGGAGCTGTGATTTCACTGCTGTTGCTGCTGCTACTGCTTGCTGACCTCCTTATTACACCGTGTCAAAATAAAAAGAAGCTAGCCTAAGCTACGAATTACAAAGAGGTCCTATCTATGTCTTCAAACTTGCTCTTGTGTTGCCTTGAACTTGTATTCTTCCGATGGAATCCTTGCGTTGTTGCCTTGAATTGTGATCGGATATGTTTCGCTATTCCTCCTAGTGATGCTTGGCTGCTGAAATTTGAAATATATGCCTCTATTCTCTAGGCGGGCTCCTGATTGCTGAACTTGAAAAGTATTCCCTTGTTCTCCAGGTGGGCTCCTGACTGCAACAAAAGACAAACAAAGAAAATTTTCTGCCCCAGTTTGGTGGCTGGGCACAGATGTGAGTGTTAAATTGAATTATTCTACCAACTATTATAAGAATGTGAAAGCTAAGTCCTATTATCCAGGGAGGGCTCCTTCCTTTTGTTTCGAACAAAACTGACACTGAAACATCTTAAAGATAGACCTCGAAAGAATGAAATGCAACGACCTTGAGGGTTAAGGATAAAGAGAATCTGAGAACGAATGATTTGTAATGAAGAAAGAAGAGAATAAGACTTATCTGACTGGAACAGCTGGCACCATTGAGCATACCATGCATTTTGGATTAACCAGCCCAGTCTGTCTGACCAATCAACTTTCGATTGCCACATTTGTTGTTACGGACTTTCATAACCTGATCTTCACCCAAACCCAAACCTTGCTCGTCTTGCAATGTCTTGAGCAGCCTTTGACCACAAATTTTTCTCATTTGCCTGTCTGAAAAACTCACCTTCGCTTTACGGTGCCCGTGAGGGTTTTCACCAATAAAACTCTCTCATTTTTTGATTTCTCTCAACTCACTTCGCCTTACGGTGCCCGTGAGAGTTTTCACCAATAAGACTCTCTCATTTTGATTTCTCTCGACTCGCTTCGCCTTACGGTGCCCGTGAGGGTTTTCACCAATAAGACTCTCTCATTTTTATCATTTTCTTCTTGCACCGGAGTGTTGCCCCTGACGTGAATCACTTGTACTTGCTCGTATTGGCACTTCATGAAGATTGATCAGAAAGTCTTTCTTTGGACCGTAATGCAGGCTTTTGGATGAGGTTAGAAAGAAGGGTATCAAAGGCTCAAAACAACTTAACATGGGTTCACCGTTACAACTTTTGGAATCAAATCTCTCACAGCGACCACAACTTCTGCCCCAGTTTCTTTCTTGGGGACTTTTGGGATTTTGTTTTGGTGTGACTGAACCTCAGGGAGAGGCTGCCTACGTACCCTTTCGGGATCAAGTCGAACGTAGTTCAGGTCATAGAAATTACTTTGTTGTTGCAATCTTTCTTTTCTTCCACTTTCTTTTCTTTCTTTTCATTTCTTTTTCTTTCTTTTCTTCTCTTCATTTTTCTTTTTCTCTTTTTCTTTTCTTTTTCCTTTTTTTCTTTTTGCCTTCTTTCTCTTTTCGTTTTTTCTCTTTTCTTTTTCCTTTTTTTTCCTTTTCTTTTCTTTTGGACTGTGTTTTCTTGTTTCTTCACTGATTTTCCTTGCTCGAGCTCCCGAGTTGTTATTGATTCCGAAATAGGGGACGAAAGAAAGTAAATGAGGCTCAAAAGGGATAACAATGGATAAAGTGTTTGGATAGCAGAACAAAATGCCTTCGTCATTTCAATCTCAAAAATATGTTGAATACAATAAAGTACAATTAAACCAAGAAATCATTCATAGTATCGCTTGACCGCATCAGAGTTGATAGCCATTTCTGCACATTTTCCTTCCACATCTGTCAAATATAATGCGCCATTGGACAACACTCTGGTTACAACAAATGGCCCCTGCCAGTTCGGGGCGAACTTTCCTTTCGCTTCAGCCCAATGAGGTAAGATACGCCTCAACACCAATTGCCCTACTTCAAACTTCCGCGGACGGACTTTCTTGTTATATGCTCTTGCCATTCTCTGTTGGTACAACTGACCGTGACATACTGCTGCCAATCTCTTTTCATCAATCAAACTTAGTTGTTCCAAGTGGGCTTTGACCCATTCAACATCATCAATTTCCGCCTCAGCGATAATCCGAAGGGACGGGATTTCAACCTTTGCGGGTATTGCTGCCTCAGTGCCATATACCAGTGAATAAGGAGTCGCCCCTACTGAAATGCGGACAGTAGTGCGATAGCCTAAAAGGGCGAAAGGTAACTTCTCATGCCATTGCCTGGACCCTTCTACCATTTTCCGAAGTATTTTCCCACTGCTGACACCAGGTGACCATAATAGGTGGGTTCCAAAGCCTGTAGGAAATAATCAACCATCTCGCTCTCTTTCATTGGAGGATCGACTCTTGCCGCCTACTCTCTCCATCGGAAACCGTATTCTCTAAAGCTTTCCCCGGGCTTCTTGACTTTATATAGGGCAAAAATCACGTGCTCACAGCAGGAATTGCTTGATAAGGGTTTTATTCGACCCAGTGTATCACCTTGGGGTGCTCCTGTCTTGTTTGTGAAGAAAAAGGATGGTTCTACGCGTATGTGCATTGATTATCGCCAGTTGAACAAAGTTACAGTGAAAAACCGGTATCCTTTGCCTCGTATTGATGATTTGTTTGACCAGTTACAGGGTGCACGAGTGTTTTCTAAGATTGACTTGCGTTTAGGTTACCATCAGTTGAAGATTCGGGAGCCAGATATCCTGAAGACTGCTTTCAGGACTTGGTATGGTCATTACGAGTTCCTTGTTATGTCATTTGGGCTGACCAGTGCCCCAGCAGCCTTCATGTATTTGATGCACAGTGTGTTTTGGCCATATCATGACTCGTTCGTCATTGTCTTTATTGATGATATTCTAGTATACTCCCGGAGTCGGGAAGATTATGAGCAGCACCTGAGGACGGTACTTCAGACTTTGAGAGAAAAGAAATTATATGCAAAGTTCTCAAAATATGAATTTTGGTTGGATTCCGTGGCATTCTTGGGTCACGTGGTATCGAGTGAGGGGATAAAGGTGGATCCGAAGAAAGTGGAAGCAGTGCAGAGTTGGCCCAGACCATCCTCAGCTACAGAGATCCGTAGTTTTCTTGTCTAGGCGGGTTATTACCGTCGATTTGTTGAGGGGTTTTCATCCATTGCAGCACCTATGACCAGGCTGACCCAGAAGGGTGCTCCATTTCAGTGGACGGAAGGGTGTGAGGCGAGCTTCCAGAAGCTCAAGACAGCTTTGACTACAGCCCCGGTTTTGATATTGCCTACAGGTTCGGGGTCTTATACTGGCTATTGTGATGCCTCGAGGATTGGCCTTAGAGTGTATTAATGCAGGACGGTAGGGTGATTGCCTACGCGTCCAGACAGTTGAAAGTACATGAGAAGAATTATCCTATCCATGATCTCGAGTTAGTTGCTATTGTTCATGCCTTGAAGATCTGACATCATTATTTGTAGGGGGTGCCTTGTGAGATTTATACTGATCACCAGAGTTGCAGTATCTGTTCAAGCAGAAGGACCTTAATTTGCGCTATAGGAGGTGGTTAGAGCTGCTGAAGGGCTATGATCTCATTATCTTGTATCACCCGGGCAAGGCCAAATGGTGGCCGATGTTTTGAGTTGCCGGGCGGAGAGTTTGGGGAATTTGGCTTATCTACCAGCAGCGGAGAGGCCTATGGCGATGGATGTTCAGGCCTTAGCCAGCCAGTTTGTGAGATTGGATCTTTCGGAGCCTAGTCAGATTCTAGCTTGTATGATTTCTCGGTCTTCCTTATTTGATCGTATCAGAGAGCGTCAGTATGATGACCCTCATTTGCTTGTCCTCCAGGACAAGGTTCTGCATGGTGATGCTAGAGATGTAACCATTGGTGAGGAAGGAGTATTGAGGATGCAGGGTTGGGTATGTGTACCCAATGTTGATGGGCTTCGGGAGTTGATTTTAGAGGAGGCCCATAGTTCGCGGTATTCCATCCATCCGGGTGCCGTGAAGATGTACCAGGATTTGAGACAGCACTATTGGTGGAGGCGGATGAAGAAGGATGTAGTTGGGTTTGTAGCTCGGTCCCTCAATTGTCAGCAAGTAAAGTATGAGCACCAGAGACCGGGTGGGTTGCTTCAGCAGATAGAGATTTCGGAGTGGAAGTGGGAGCGAATCACCATGGACTTCGTAGTTGGACTCCCACGGACTTTGAAGAAGTTCGATGCCATTTGGGTGATTGTGGATCGGCTGACCAAGTCCGCGCACTTCATTCCTGTGTGTACTACCTATTCTTCGGAGCGGTTGGTGGAGATTTATGTCCGGGAGATTGTTCGCCTGCATGGTATTCCAGTTTCCATCATTTCAGACAGAGGTACTCAGTTCACATCACGGTTCTAGAGGGCTGTACAGTATGAGTTGGGTACGCGGGTGGAGTTGAGCACATCATTTCACCCCCAAACGAACAGACAGTCCGAGCGCACTATTCAGATTCTTGAGGATATGCTCCGTGCGTGTGTGATGGAGTTTGGAGGTTCTTGGTATCAGTTCTTTCCACTGACAGAGTTTGCCTACAATAATAGTTATCAGTCCAGCATTCAGATGGCACTGTATGAGGCTTTGTATGGTAGGCGGTGTAGATCCCCGGTGGGCTGGTTTGAGTCGGGTGAGGCTAGATTATTAGGCACAGACTTGGTTCAGGATGCCTTAGAAAAGATTAAGGTGATTCAAGATAGATTCCGTACAGCCCAGTCCAGACAGAAGAGTTATGCAGACCGGAAGGTTCGTGATGTTTCCTATATGGTTGGAGAGCGGGTTTTGCTTCGGGTTTCACCTATGAAGGGCGTTATGAGATTTGGGAAGAAGGGGAAATTGAGTCCGAGGTTTATTGGTCCTTTTGAGATATTGAGACGTGTTAGGGAGGTTGCTTATGAGTTTGCCTTACCTCCTAGCTTGGCAGGAGTTCATCCGGTATTTCATGTTTCGATGCTCCAGAAGTATCACGGCGATCCGTCACACGTGTTGGATTTCAATTCAGTCCAATTGGACAAGGATCTATCTTATGTTGAGGAGCCAGTGGCGATATTGGACAGGCAGGTTCGAAAGCTGAGGTCAAAGAACATTGCATCAGTGAAGGTTCGGTGGCGGGGTTAGGCGGTTGAGGGGGCGACCTGGGAGACCGAGCAAGATATGCGCAGCCATTACCCTCATCTTTTCACTACATCAGGTATGTCTCTATGCTCGTTCGAGGACGAACGAATGTTTTAAGAAGGGGAGGATTTAATGATCCGGCCGGTCGTTTAAAGAATTAACGCCCCGATCCCCTATTAACTACTTTCCCCGTGTTTATTTCTACTATTGTGAGTTGCCGGGAGGATTCGTTTGGAGTTTCGGAGTGTTTTGGGACACTTAGTCCCTAAATGAGAGCTTAAGCTTTAGAATTTGACCTGTAGTCGAAGCAGTGTGAAGACGGCCTTGGAATGTAATTTTGTTTGTTCCGTTAGCTCCGTTGGGTGATTTCGGGCTTACGGCCATGTTCGGATTGTGTTTTGGAAGTCCGTAGCTTAATTAGCCTTGAAATGCCAAAAGTCGAATTTTTGAAGTTTTCGGTTCGATAGTGAGATTTTAATATCGGGGTCGGAATGCAATTCCAAAAGTTAGAGTAGGTCCATTGTGTAATTTGGAACGTGTGCACAAAATTTGAAGTCATTCGGACGAGGTTTGATAGACTTTTTGATCGAATGCGGAATTCGGAAGTTTTGGAATCCTTAGGCTTGAATCCGAGGGTGTTTTGATGAATTGATGTTGTTTTGAGTGTTCCGAAGATTGGTACAAGTTTGAATAGCGGTATATGACTTGTTCGTACTTTTGGTTGAGGTCTCAGGGGCCTCGGGATGATTTCGATGGTTGACGGGAAGTTGGGAGTTAGAGTGTGCAGCTGAAGCTACTGAATTCCTGTCATAACCGCACATGCGGATAAGGGACCGCAGGTGCGGAACTACAGAAGCGTGTGGTCAGCCGCAGATGCGGCCAGATGAGGGAAAGTCAGAAGCCGCAGGTGCGGGTGCTTTATCGCACCTACGGGACCGCAGGTGCAGGTAGATGGGCGCAGGTGCGGTCCCAGTGCATTTAACGAAAAACCGCAGATGCGGTTGTCTTTATCGCAGATGCTATCCGCAGAAGCGCAATTGAGGCCACAGGTGCAGAATCCCTGGGCCAGAGCCTATGTAAGGGTTCCTTCGCAATTTTCAGCTCTATTTCACCAATTCTTATCCGGGATTGAAGCTTTTTGGGAGACATCTGAGAGAGAATTCAAGGGAGTTTCGAGGAGGTAAGATTTTTGGAACAAAACTCATTTATATGGTGTTATTTCACTGATTTGACAAGGAATTTATGGAAAATGGCGGTTAAAATTGGGGGATTAGGGTTTGAAATTGGAGACTTTGATTTGGGGTTTGAGGGGTTGTTTGTGGTCGGATCTTGATGTATTTGGTATGCATGAACTCGTGAGAGCGTAAGGATTCTAGTTTTGTAAATTTTATCCGATTCCGAGACGTGGGCCCGGTGGACTTTTTGGGCGATTTTCTTAATTTCGCGTGTTAGCTTCGAATTAATTAGTTGAATTAGTTACTTGAAGTTATATTTACATTTTGCAATTAATTTGAATAGATTTGGGCCATTTGAAGTCGGGTACTCGTGGCAAGAACGTGATTTCGAGTTGATTGAGCTGGTTCGAGGTAAGTGGCTTGCCTAACCTTGTGTGGGGGGAACTCCCCTTAGGATTTAGGTACTGTTGTTATATGAGTGCCGTGTACGTGAGGTGACGAGTGCGTACACGTGCTAATTGCTGAAAACCCCCATTTTCATTTAAGTAAATATCTGTGTTTCCCTTTTTGTTGAGCACTACTTGTATTTAAAGCCTACCGTTTAGCTTAGGAAAGCATGCTTAAGTGACTTAACTGTATTATCTGCTTAAACTGTCTACTTGAAATCTGTGCAGCATGTTTAGAATAGAAATCTCTACTTTTCTTGGTATGAACTTGAATAGAACTGTAGATTCTTTCTTGAGACTGTTGTGTGTTTACTTTGGGACTACAGATCGGTATTTCGGTAGATCCCCCTTGCATGTTTACTTTGGGACTACGGATCGGTATTCCGATAGATCCCCTTGCATATTTATATTTGGGACTACGGGATAGCACCCGGTAGATTTCCTTGTACTGGATATTTACTTTGGCACTAGCGATCGGTACTCCGGTAGATCCCCCTGCACATTTATAATTGGGACTATGGGACAGCACCTGATAGATTCTCCTGTATTGGATATTTACTTTGGGACTACGGATCGGTATTCTGGTAGATCCCCCCACACATTTACGTTTGGGACTTTGGGACGATATCTTGGTAGATCCCCATGTTGCTATCTCTGTGTACTGAGTTATATTCCTTCTGTGCTTTATTCTTTAACGACAGTTAGTACTTTAATCATACTGCTTCATTTCATACTGCTTACCTTGTTATATATATATATATAACCAGTAGGGCCCTGACCTTCCTCGTCACTACTCGACCGAGGTTAGGCTTGGCACTTACTGGGTACCGCTGTGGTGTACTCATTCCCTTTCCTGCATATGTTTTTGTATGCAGATCCAGGTGCCGCTGCTCAGCCGTTCTATCAGTGAGGCAATCGATATCAGAGACTTCGAGGTATATCTACCGCGTCCGCAGATCCAGGAGTCCCTCTCTATTGTTCCCTTTAGCTTTAGACTTCCTGTATTTACTTTTGATTAGACATTCTGGAGTTAGAACACTATGTAGTTTTCCATAGCTTGTGATTTCATGAGATTTCGGGTTTTGGGATTGCCTTGTGTTCAGTTTGAGAGGGTGAAATTGTAAATACCGAGCGGCATTCTTAAAATTCTCTATTATATTATTCGTATTTTGCTAGTTTCGTATTTTATTTTCCTTTTTCCGCAAATTGTGAGGCTTACCTAGTCGCAGGGACTAGGTGCCGTCACGACAGTTCACGGAGGGAGAACTTGGATCGTGACAATCTCTAATATACTAAGGGGTCGTTTGATATAATGGCGCGATATTCCATGAAATTAGTTATCCCACCTTCTATATGGGATAAATTGTTCATGGAATGAATCAACGTTAAACCTTGGAGCTAATTCCACAATTTTTGTGTAAAATTTGTCCCGAAATTAATTAATACCTAAAAATACAATCCCAAAATTCGGAAATTATTATCCTTATCCTATGTACTAAACGATGTTAGCCTAGTGAGTTAAATTTGTATGCAGAAAAAAGGATATATCCATGCAAGAGTAAGAAGAGCTGAGGTAGAGATATATAGAATGGCACTTGCAGTGAGTGCACTACATTTGGAGAGAAAGGAACCAAAGGGTATTCCAAAACACGTAGTCAGATTCGAAGCATGTTTTAAAACAAATTGTCCAGGAAGTATGTTGCAGAGGAACAATGCATGCAAGATAAGCTACAAAACTTGATCACTTAAATTTTCTACCTTAATTTTTGTGGTTGTAGTAGGTAGCTAGTGGTGGCAAAATGGTTAAAAGAAAGTTATCCACTCATATTATCCATTAAATAATGGTTGGATAATGAACTTTCATAAAAATGGGTCCAATATGGATAAGAACCATATTATCCACTTAGAAAATGGATAACCAATGGATAACTAATAGGTTTAATCTTTACATTTGTAAAGACTCAAATTTGGGGTTCCTCAAGTTTGGGAGACTACGAATTCTCCCAAAAATGATCATATTCAAGAAGCCATGGATAATATGGATATCCATATTATCCGTCGGCTAATCCATTTTTTATCCGTATTAAATATGGGTCAAATCGGATAATTTATCCGTTTTTGGCATTATCCCATTTTCGACCCGCTCATATCCAACCCGACTCGCCCGTTTGTCATCAGGTAATCATGGTGTAGCTATGAGATGATATGGTTGGCTTCTTTAGATCCTGATGGTTGGGCATCATGTCCATCAGTTAGTGTTTTTTTTTTGCCTTTATGTACGTACAATTTTGATTTGTACTAAATACAAAAAAAAAGGGATCTTTACCTAAATAGCCGCCTGGATTCACTATTTACTTTTTTATTAGGTATACATAAATTAGATATTGATTATATCTGATTATACACACACACACAATATATATATATATATGCTAATTATTTTTAATTTAAGTGGTTGGATGGATAACTATTTAGGTTAAATCTTCAAAAACAAAGGGATATATCCATATTAGATGTTATTAAGCCCGATCATCTCTCTCTCTCTCTCGGCGCACGTTAAGCAAAGTCATCTCTCTCGGCTCACGTTAAGCAAGGTCTGCTAACGTGCATTGGTGGAGATGGCGAGACAGAGGAAGAAGAACACCAAAGCTAAGGAATCGACAGTAGACGAGGAAGATAAGGCAGAGGATGAAAATACCAGACTAGTTACACCAGAAACGGGGATTCCCCAAGCTCTAGATTCAGTGCAACTGTTCCATTGGATGAAAGGCATGGGGAGTGCTCCAACTGTTATACATGGACAAGAGAGGAAGAAATCGGAGGAACCGGTGGCAATTCAAGCACAGGCAGCTCCGATAGTGAAGACTCCTGCAGATCCTGCACCAAATGAGACGGAAATGGCGAAAGAAGCTAGGAAACTTATGCTATCAAATCAGAAGCCAAATTCTGAGGGAGCAGAGATAAACCTAGCTGAAGTGGTTAAAGGTAATAGATCTCAACGACAGGGGATGCAATTGGAGTATTACCCCCCAATTGTCAAGGATGGAGTGAAGATGGTTAGATTGAATCAAATTGAAGTCAAGGAGCAAATTCAGAAATGGCAGGCATCGCTAATTGGGTATGTATTGGGAGGAAATCCATCGTTTAAAGATATGCTTAAGTTTGTGTATGGTGTGTGGAACTTTGTAGCAACTCCACAAGTTTTCCTACATGATGATGGATATTTTGTTTTCAAATTTGAATCCAAAGATGATAAGAAATTAGTTATACAGAAAGGACCATATACTTTTAATAATCGACCAATGATATTGAAGCAATGGGAACCTAAATTCCAAATGAGCAAGGAGAAAACCAGGAACATTCCAATTTGGGTGATGTTCCCAGGGCTGCCAATAGAGTATTGGACAAAGGAAAATTTAGGTCGAATAGCAAGCTGTATTGGAAAACCTATATGCTCTGATAGGCAAACTGAAGAAGGTGAAAGAATTTCTTATGCTAGGATGTTGATTGAAATGGATATATCACAGGAGTTGCCAAATGTATTGGTAATTGAAGAGGAAGAGGGTATATACAGGGAACAGGTACTAGAGTATGAATGGAAACCAGACTTCTGTGATGCTTGCTTCCAAATAGGCAAACATGAAGTCAATTGTGAAAAAGCCCCAAGTGAGAAACAAAAATACAGAGAAGAGAAACAGAATAGACAAGCTGGGATGAAGCAACAAAAGAAGATGCAATGGAAAGTAAAAGCCACAGTGGAGCAAGGAGGAACAGCAAAGGTGCAGGAAAAAGCAATATCACAGGATAAGGAGATGACTAATCAAGGGAAGGAACAACAAGAAAGTCATAACAGTGAAACTCAAGAGGAGACTTTTCAGCCACAGCAAAGATCTAAAGGAAAGCAACAGATGAAGGCAAGCAACAAAAAAGTACTGAATGGTCATGAAATAGAAAAGTTGTTAATGACTAACAGATACAGTCATTGAGAATACAAGAGCCTAGCAGCACTGTTAGAAGGGCTGAAGGGATTGACCTCAATGAGGAAAATCCCCCATGAGAATAAGTGCATGGAATATAAGAGGGCTGAATAAGCCCTATAAGCAGAGAAAACTCAAGGCCTATCTGCTGAAAAATAATATTACTCTACTAGGCTGCCTTGAGACAAAGATAAAGCCTAGGAGTGTTAGNGTATAAGAGGGACGTGAATAAGACCCTACTAAGACAGAGAAAACTACAAGGCCGTACTACTGCTGAAAAAGTAAATATTACTCTACTAGGACGTGCCTCGTAGACAAAGATAAAGACCTAGGAGTGTTAGTAAAGTTAAAAGGAAGTTTGGAAATGACTGGCAGATATTTTCAGATGAACAGATAAATCCTATTGGTAGACTATGGTTATTCTGGAAAGATGCTAAGGTGCAGGTCAACATCCTGATGGTCACTACTCAAGTGATCCATTGTCAAGTGAAGGATAAGGACTCCCAATTTGAATGCTGTATTACATTTGTGTATGGCAAGAACAAGTTACATGAAAGGAAGGAACTATGGGATCAACTAAGGATGATTTATAGTAATATGCATGAGTCTTGGTTGGTGATAGGAGACTTTAACAGTGTTCTATCTGTCAATGATAGAATAAATGGTCAGCCTATACATCAAAATGAGATAGTAGATTTTCAGAATTGTATAAAGGATATTGGAGTGGGGCAATTGAATAGAAAAGGGTGTCAGTGGTCGTGGTGCAACAAAAGAGATGCTGGAGAAAGAATATACAGTAACATTGATTGGGTGTTTGGAAATGCATCTTGGTTTACTAAATATAGTAGTCTAAAAGCAGTTTATGAGGTACCGGGTGTTTCAGACCACTCTCCTATTGAAATAAATGCTGAGGTGAAAAGAAGTTACTTCAAAAAACCTTTTAGACTATATAATGTACTGATAAACCAAAAGGAATTTCAAGAGAGTGTGCAAGAGATATGGAACCAAAGAATTGAAGGGCATACTATGCATTCCATATGGACCAAACTACAAAGAATACAGGACAGAGCAAAGCTGATGAATAAAGAGATGAACTCATTAGAAAAGAAGGTGGAGAAAATCAGAATGGAGTTGCAGAATATCCAAAAACAGATTGACAATGATCCTCTGAATCAGCAGCTAATTGAACAGGAAAAGGAAATGATAATGCAAGCAGAGAAATGGGAGGGAATACATAAACAAGTGTTAAGACAAAAATCTAGAGCAGTGTGGATAAAAGCAGGTGACAGAAATTCCAAATTTTTTAATGCTCAGCTAAAGAACAGACAGTCTAGAAACAGAATTGCTTCCATTTGTAATGAACAGGGAGAAAGAGTAACAGAACCAAAGCAGATTGAAGATGAGTTCAAAAGCTTCTTTCAGAACTTACTGGGATGTGCAGCAGCTGAACTACCATGCATTGAGCTGGACATAGCTAGGAATGGACACTGTCTCACAAAGGAGCAACAGAAGATGCTGAGTTGTAAAATAACAAGAGAAGATGTTGACAAAGCTGTGAAGGAGTTACCAAATGACAAAGCACCAGGGATAGATGGTTTTACTGCAGAATTTTTTAAGGAATACTGGTCTACAATTGGGGATGAGGTCAGAGCAGCTGTACTAGAATTCTTTAGCAATGGGAAGCTATTGAAGAGTGTTAACTGTACAACATTAACACTGATCCCAAAAGTAGCCAACCCAAACTCAGTCAAAGAGTTTAGACCTATTGCATGCTGCACAACTATATACAAGATCATATCAAGAATCATCACAGCAAAATTGAAACTGGTGGTAGACTCAATTGTAGGAGAATCACAATCAGCTTTTATTGAAGGAAGGAACATACTGGACAATGTGATCATACCACATGAGATGGTAGAAGGGTACAACAAGAAGGGAGTGTCACCAAGATGTTGTATCAAGATAGATATCAGGAAAGCCTATGACTCAGTTGAATGTCCTTTCCTTAGAATGATATTGATAGAGTATGGTATGCCTATGAAGTTTGTGGAGATGATTATGGTATGTGTAACTACTGTTAGTTATTCTTTGATCCTAAATGGAGGGTTAAAAAACAGATTCCAAGGGAAGAAAGGGCTAAGGCAAGGAGACCCAATGTCTCCTTACCTTTTTGTACTTGTGATGGAGTACCTGAACAGAGCTCTAAAGAAGTTAAAAGACAATCCAGACTTCAATCATCATCCAAGGTGTTCCAGGAATAATATTACTCACATTTGTTTTGCAGATGATTTAATTCTTTGTTCAAGAGCAGATGAAGTGTCTATCAAATTGATGCTGGAAAGTTTCAACCACTTCTCAGAGGTATCAGGGTTGAAGGCCAATCTAGAGAAAAGTGCCCTATACATTGCAGGTGTTACAAAGGAATTCAAGGAGAGGATACTGAATGAGATGCAGTTCACTCTAGGAGAATTACCATTTCGATATCTTGGTGTTCCACTTTCCTCAAAAAAGCTGTCAGTGCAGCAGTGTATGCCCTTGATAGAAAAGATAACAGCAAGGATAAACTGCTGGACAACAAAATGGTTATCATATAGTGGAAGGTTCCAATTACTGAAGAGTGTGATATTTGAGGTGCAAACATACTGGGCACAAGTATTTCTGTTGCCAAAGAAGATACTCAAGATGATTGTTACTGTATGCAGAACCTTTTTGTGGACAGGGAAAAGTGATCTTTCAAGGAGAGCATTGGTAGCATGGGACACAATTTGTATGCCAGTGTCAGCAGGAGGATTAAATATTCTGGACATCTATGCATGGAACAAAGTTGCATTGTGCAAATTGTTATGGGCCATTAGTGCAAAGAAGATACACTATGGATTCAATGGGTCCATAGTTATTATGTAAAAGATAAAGATGTGATGGCCATGGACTCTCCTAAACAAGCCTGTTGGATAGTGAAAAAAGTTTTTGATACTAGGCAATGGTTTCTGGAAAAACACTCAAGAAATGAGCTGAAGCAATACCAAAGAAATGGTAAGTTTAGCATCAAAAAGCTATATATTACAATGAGGCCTCAGTTCCAGAAGGTCTAGTGGAAGAAGATTATAGCAGGATCGAAAGCAATACCAAAGCATAGCTTCATACTTTGGTTAGCAGCTCACAGAAAACTAGCCACAGTGGACAGACTAAGAAGATGGGGCAATATAGTTGACACTGAATGTGTACTATGTGATACAAATGAGGAAGAATCAATGGAGCACATATGGTTTGGATGCAGATATGCCAAAACAATATGGTATACACTGGTTAATTGGCTGCATGAAAAACATCAGATTGGTACATGGGATGATGAGATTAAATGGCTGACAAGCAGAAATCCAAGCAGAACCTGTGGAGAAATACGAGTGTTCTTATTCACAGCCATGGTGTATCATGTTTGGATAGAGAGGAACAGCAGAAGATTCCAAGGAAAAGCAGTAGAAGCCAGGCAGAAGATAAAAGATATAGCTCTGGAATTGCACCTGGCTGGACAGAATGAAAGGAAATGGCAGAAAGAACTAGCAAGACTAAAGAATTATCCAAGTATAGTATAGAATGAGTATAGAAAATGAGGGATAGATGAGTAAACAGAAAATGATAGCTGAGAATGTTCAGAATTGTAATAGATAGAATCTAGTTCTAGAGTTAAAAAAAAAAAAAAGAACTAGTGGATGTAAATATTATTTCTTGGTTAAATAAAATTTAAGCATTTAACCAAAAAAAAAAAGGGATATATCCATCCAACTGCTTGTTGATGCGAAATTTAGCTCGCTGAGCTCACATGGACAGAATTTAAACATTTGCCTCAAAAGAAGGCCATGTGGTGCAAATATTTCCGAACGTGCAGCAGTACTGGGCCATTACTAGATCAAGATGTCTGATTCAAAGTTCAAGTCCAAACCAAATCAAATAAAAGCCCAACTCCAATTTTAACTCAAGACCACAGCAATAACTATAGGGATCTCTACAGCTGATCATCTCTTAGATCATCTTCTCCAATGTACCAAAACGATAAGCCAAGCAGAACCTTCCAGAACTTCCAGAAAATACTCCATTTAAATCTCCATTCCTTTTTATAAGACTCTTCTCTTCAAAGTAAAATAAATAAAAGAAAACTCAGAGACGAAAAAAAGGAGAAAAAATGGCGCTTTTTAGTGACCCATTCAGACGATTCTTATTGAGTCCCACAATTTTCCGCACCTCTTCTGGTTCTGCTGCTCTTCTGGATTGGGTTGAATCTCCTAATGCACACATCTTCAAAATCAACGTCCCAGGTTAGTGCGTATTATATATATTTTAAGAACTCAATTTTTTTATGAAATAGGTTCGAAATCAATATGATTATATATGTTTTGTGAAAAATTAACTACATATGTATATGTATAAGTTGAGTTGGATGGGAAATTCTTTGATTCATATAGTAAAAGAGGGATCTTACACTACGAAATAGACCTTAGAAAATAAAGGAGGATGCGGTAAGAGGCGGAGCCATGAAGCTTATGAATTTGTGCTTTTAGTTCTTTTAAGTTACTACTAGATTTCTAAAGTAATAATGTACTTCATGAATTGTACAAGATAATATAGAGTCTGTACAAAAGCTACTGAATTTGGCCGAACCGTAAGCGACGGGCTAGCTCCGCCCTCGGATGCAGCCTTCCGGTAACTGAGTTCAACTGAAAAGTATTTTCTGCACGAGACGGATATTTATGTGAAAATTACTAAATTTTAGGGATATTAAATTTTAGCTAGTGATGCTTGCACCGGGTACACTACTTACATTAAATCTCTTCGGAGTGCGACTTTTCTCCGGATTTTACGGAAACACAAAATATTTCGTGCACCAAGCTGTCTTTTTTACAATTTGGAAGTGTGAATTCAGTATAAAGATCTTTAAAGGTTGAATGGATTAATTTATGATTTTCTATCCAGTTCAGTGTGAAACAATTGCAATAAAATTATCATAATTAACTGTGATGAGTTCGTCGATATGCAATATGCTATTACTCATACAATCATTGGTTTGATCTTATTTCAATGTGTTAGAACTTAATACTTATAAATAATAATAATTATGTCTTAGTCCCAAACAAGTTGGAATCGGTCTTTAAACATATATTTTAAAATTTTAACATATAGATTAATAGTGAGGATTCATATAAATTATAGTATACCATAACGTGTCTTAGATTGAGGCATAATAATTGTTGTGCTTTTATAAATTTGCTCTTGATTTCGTTTAGGATTCAATCTTTTAAAGGGTTCATGCAAATTTATAATAAATTTGATAGGGTATAGCAAGGAGGACATAAATTGATAAGTCGGGCATTCCTAGCCCACCAAAGCGAAACCAGTGGTTTCTTGGTCACAACCAGCTAAGGCTAAAGCTCCATTAAGGAGTGTTTCCACCTGGTAGAACCTCCCAGGGAATATAAGGTTTTCATGAGGCTGGCCTCGAGTACCTTCGTTTAAGAGAATATTTTTGGTGTATAAAGCCTCAAATTCAGGATCTTCCGTTGCACGAATTTCCTGAGAAGCGAAGTCATTCACATAATTATGTAGAAGTTTCTCAATAAAATTGCTAGTTGTAGAAGATCACATAGGAAAAGAGGCACAGGGCCATCAATAGTAGTTGTTGTACTATAGATCCACTCTTGATTTCGTTCACGATGCAATCGTCGAAACGGTTTATGCAAAGTTGTGAAATGAATTTGACAGGGTATAGCAAGGAGGACATAAAGGTGCAAGTTGAAGATGGGAATGTACTAGTAGTGAAGGCGGTGGGTGGCGGCAAGAAAGACGAATTCCATGGAAAAGAGAAGGAGATAGTGTGGCATGTGGCGGAGAGAGGCGGAGGAAAGGGAGATTTCTCAAGGGAAATTGAGCTGCCGGAAAATGTGAAGGTGGATCAAATCAAAGCTCAAGTGGAGAATGGTGTTCTCACCATTGTTGTACCAAAAGATGCAACTCCAAAACCATCTAAAGTTAGGAACATTAATATTACCAGCAAGCTGTAAAATCTTGGCTATGGAACAATGGAAATAAGGATGTTTTGTGTAGGTTGTGTTATGGAATTTGATGAATGTAATAAAGTTGTTGTAGAATAATCAAACTTTTTGTATCTAAGTTTATGCACTTTATCTATATATCTTCCATTTTTCTCTTTCCTAATTTTACACTACAATATACCAAACCATTGATCTTGTTGAAATGCCATTAGTCTTGATTATTGGTTCTTGATTATATATCTAGAATATTATGTTTTTGGTAACCTTGTTTGGTGTAATTCTATTTGTGATCTTGTTCTCTTGGTAACACTCTTTATCTTCTTGGCTAGATAATGACTAAGAGTGGTTGGAGATCTTTTTGAAGGTAAAACACAAAAATCTTTATGGAACACTTGTACGACCTAGAGTTGCCACTAAATATATGAATTAAATTTTGGATTCCAGAAGCAATCAAGTTGGGGTCATTTGTTTCGGGGGAGTGTAAACTTCGTCGTCCGAATACGATCGGGCGACGGATTCATAATTTTAAGTTTATGGGTTCCTAAAGAATCTTAAGTTAAAATATAATCATAACTAGATTAACGAAGTGGGTTCCAAACTAAATATTCTTATATATTTAATAAATTTTTCAATACAATATATGATCTAGACAAAAGCTACTGGGTTCACGGGAAGCCGTAGTTATTATTCTGGATTTGCCCCTGTCGGTCCCCACAACACTAGGTGTTGGCGACTACATGTGAATATGATCGGTCCCGACTACACTAGGTTTTACTATGATAGCAAAAGAAGCCAGACTAGTGGTGATAGAATGGTTAAAAGAAAATAGTTATCCATCCATATTATTCATTAAAAAATTTGTTGGATAATAAACTTTTTAAACGGGTCAAATATGGATAAGAACCATATTATCCACTTAGAAAATGGATAACTAATGGGATTAACTTTTACATTTATAAACCTCAAATTTGAGGTACCTCAAGTTTGTAGACTAAGAATTCTCCAAAAAGCGGTCATATTCAAGAAGCCATGGATAATATGGATATCTATATTATACGCCGGTTAATCCATTTTTTATCCGTATTATGATTTATCCGTTTTTATATTATCCGTTTTCGATCCTTCTATATCTGGCCTGATCCGCACGTTTGGCACCCCTAGGCCAACGGTGACAATTGAGAGGTTGTCATTGATATTCCTAATCATACAAACAAAAAAAGAGATCCAATGGCAAGGCAAGGCTATTACGCCCGTTTGGTCCTCACAGAGTATAGCTCAGATCTAGGCATTGGAACGGACAAACGCTCATGAAGCTCTCCCAAAATATGTTGGAATTATATATATATATATATATATATATATATATATATATATATATATATATATATATATATATATATATATATATTATAAAAGCATGAATACAATGTCGGTTTACAAAAATAACCTTTTAATATTAAGCATAATAACTCATAATAAAAGGACATAACCAGAATTCTAGATATTAGCCTTATAATCCTATTAGTTTTAAGACATAATATTAAATCTTTAGGAATCCTATTAGAATATATTAGCATTCCTTTTGTTACCTAATAATTTTAGCACGTATCCTTCCTATTAGCATTCCTTTTGTTACCTAATAGCATGTATCCTATTATGTTTCTTTTTAATATAAACTTTCAGTGTAGAGACATTTTTAGTCATTAATCCTATTAATTTTAGGATACCTCTTAAAAATTTCTATTACTAATTCAATTTGAAAACGTATTATAATGTCTTATTACTAATTAAATTTGAGAATGTAATAAATACAATATTAATAGACCAAAATAGCCCTAAAGTATTAAATGGAAGAACTATAGGGAAAGTGCATATGTGCAATAACTTATTTTTTGGACAAATTTGAGAATGTATTATATTGTGCAAATCGATTTTGAAAAAGGAGAGCTATATTATTATAAAAAGCACAAATACAATATTAATAAACTAAATAGTCATAAAATATTAAATGGAAAATCCATAGCGAAAGGACATAACTGCAATAACTTGTTTTTTAGACTACAATACCGTCTATGATAATTTTTAATATTTTAAACTTAATAAAATTTTATCTATTAAATTCTTATTAAAAACATGTAGGAAGGTTTAATTCAATCAATTTTATAAGACTCCTCCGTATTAGCAATACATTATCACTCCATAATTTTTAATACCAAAAAAATAAAAGTAATACTAAATAGACTGCATAAAGAGTTGAAATTGAGGAAAAAAATTCCTACAATAATATTTTTTCTATATTATATTTAAATTATTTTCCTACTCAAATAATATTTTTTAAAATCAATTTTCCGTGTAATACCGAAAAACACTCAATTATCAACAAGTAAAAAAATATTTAAGAATATAAATGTGTGAGAAAGAGAAAAAAATAGTTGGTAAGAGTCAATACCGCTAATGATCCTTCAAACATAAAGATCTAAAAGTGAAATGTCATATCAATCTTTTACTCTTTAAAAATAAACTTTACGGTGGATAAAATTATAATTAAGATTAAATATTCAAAACAATAGATGAACTAATATTAAGATCTGAATCAACATAGAATAAAATTAAATCTTTTAGTTAATTATTTAGCAAGAGAATCCAATTCAATTATTTTTTAAATTCATCATATGAGTAAAATTCTTATTCAAGTTATAAAAAAAATCTTAGGATACATAGATTTATTCCATAAAAAGAGCTTTAGAGATTAAAAAATTTAGAACACAAAGTAAAATAGTTAGTATATTATTAAGAATCAAAATGATATATAAGTGTCTTAGGAAGCACAATCAAAGCTAAATCCTAAACAAGAACAAGCTTTTAATACTATATCATAAAGAGTCGACTCTGGTATAGCGGATTATTATGTAGATGCGTCCGACGGAATCAGAATAATATTTCTATGTCATGCATTACTTGCAAATATCATATCAAGAGGTATGATACTGTTAACAATAATAGCAAGTGGTATACCAACAACGATTTTATTGTGAAGCCGCCCATTTTAGATTTGATATACCTCTTCAAACAACTTAAATAACCATCACAAATATATCAAAGCAGAGCAATGGTGCTAAAGTTATTAAGGAAAGTAAAATTGATAATATGAGATGAAGCACTTACGGCTAAGTGTCAAACGATCGAAATAATTGCCCGTAGTTCTAGAGATATACTGGATATTAATGAACCGTTTGGTGACAAATTAATAGTTTGGGAGGTGATTTCTGTCAAGTACTACCAGTAGTTCCAAAATGATAAAAGCAGAGACTGTAAAAGCTGGCTTGCCAAAGTTATACCTCTGGCCTCAAATGAAAAAGATTCAACTCACAAGAAATATAAAGTAAGAATAGATCCAGTATTCGGTGTCTTACTGCTTCGTGTCGGAAACGAAGAAGAGAATCCAATAAAAGATTGTTTGGTTCTTCCTGAACACTTGGTTAGCAACCCCAATGATAATAGTAATGCATTTAATAAGAGAAATATTTCTGTTAATAGATTAAAACGCAATTTGTGCAAATCGCATGATAGAATTAGAAAGCTATCTTAGGTAGAAAAAATAAATATGTTGATCAACTAAATAAAATGTTGATTGCAAAATTTTTATAGTAAAACTAAAATATTTTTCAGTTTTTTACTCAGCAAAAATGATATCAATAATTACTACCGAGAAGAATACTTAAATACTTTAATATCAAATGGTCTTCTACCATACATGTTTGTTGTTTCTTACGTATGTTAGTGTCACTGTATATATAACAGACTAAGTTAAAATTGATATTCCATTGTATGTAGATTGATTTTGAAGAAAAATATGCATGTCATGCTACTGAAAACTTAGATACACCGAATAGCTTATGTAATAGCACACATATGGTATATAGAAGTTTTGACAGTAACATCATACATGCAAAAATTTTGATACTGGTCAATGTGCTTCTAAGTATATTCTTATCCCTGAATTCAACTTTGCACTTCCGAAACTAAGGAATATCCTTTTAAATTTGTGTGAAAATAACTTTTAGTATGTTTGTTTTTTGTAAATATAATAAATAAAGCACAATGACAAACATCCTAAATATTAGACTATATTTATCGCAATATGCTTTCTTGCATGAACAACTGTATATTATACTTTCAAGAGGGATATCAAGATCGACAACAAGAGTTTTGGTTAAGGCAAAGTAACTAAATCATTAGGAGGAAATATACACACAAAAATATATCCTCCACAAAGAAGTGTTCAGTAAGATACCGTCACATTAAATACTTTTGAAATATACTCTCTCCGATCCACTAGGTTAATATAGTTAATTATTTTGTTAATTAATGCTAAAAGGTGAATTTCTTAATATGTGTGAAAGCAACCAAGAAATTACTTGAAGTGGACCAGAGGAGGAAATACAAAATTATCTAACTAACATGACAAAATTGATCATTTGTGTAAGTTTTGATGATGTCCTTATATATTAAATTCATGTATTATGCTAATGTAATAATATTTTTCGGCATGTAGATGATTGTTGTAATATTATACATAAAATTTCCCTCATTAATTAAATTTTATTATTCCTTCATATAAATAAATTTTAAACTATCATGTGCCATTATTAACGTGCAACGCACGTTCATAGATACTAGTATATATTAAAAGCACGAAGGCCTTTAGCGAAATGTTGTTCGCCTTTTTTACCCTTTAAAACTTGATTTCATACTAGACAATTTAGTCATTTCATTATTTCTCCTAATTTTTTTAGGACTTTAAAATCACCTAAGATTTTTCTTATTATATCTTTCCTTAATCCTTTTTTGAAGTATATAAGTAAAAAGTCATAATATTTGGCAACATGTAACACATTAAGTATGAAACCTAACGTGAGTAATTTTCCATCCAAAGAAAAGCTACATTTCCATTGTTAGATATCCTTCGACAAATATAAGAAGCATAAAAAGAAATCAAGAAAATTAATTTAAAATTTAATTTTACACTCAAAATAATCATTTAATTATTTTTTTTACTTTTAGGACGTTAAAATTAGTTGAAATTTACTTATTATATTTTTTTTATTTGAACTATGTAAAAATCTTAATATATAGAATTATATGACGTGTAATATATTTATTAAATCAAAACTAACGTGAGTATTTGCCATTCAATGCAAATCTAAACTTCCATTCTGATATCCTTCCATTGCGATGTTACCATTGTTTCAGCTATCGTTTCTCTTTTACTATAATTTAAGGGTCTAAAAAATAACTTTATCATTAAAATTTGAATATTATAATAAAATAACAATAAACATTGGTTTTCTACCTTATTTTTTGTGACCTTTATTTTATATGACCATTCGATAAAAAATTTTGTATGATAACCTACATATGAAGTCCTTTTTTTGTTTTTCTTTTTATAATAATTCTAATAAATGACAACTTCCTATATTTACGTTATTTTTTATAAAGTATAACTCTAATATTAGAGTATATTTTAAGATTTTATATTATTATTTATTTATCGAGCTAACGGGCTAAAAAGGATCAATGTTCATCATATTTAAGAACTTATGCTTTTTATTTTATTCAATAACTCACATTATTTAATATTTTTTCGTATTTTTAAAATAGAGTTTTCACTGGACAAAATAGTTATTTCACTATTTTCCTAATATATAAGAATAGCCATTTAATTATTTTCCTTATATTTAAGAATATGTTAGGTTTTTTATGTATTTAATTAATATATTAAATACTTAAAAGAAGGTGAATGGAAAATGGAGGGAAATGAATTTTTTGAGTGAAATTTTAAGTTTCCCCCCTTGGTAAATGGACATTGTGCCATATTGGAAGAGGAAGAGGTTTTTTATGGGTATATAAGCAAGTGCTCTTCTTCTAGCTCTTAAAGAATTGAGAAGAAGGCAAGCCTCGCGCCGTCGTCGTCGTCGTCGTCGTCGCTCGCTCGGCTCGGCTTCGGCTAATAGTAAAATATTAACATAAATGTTATTAAATATTTATTTTAATAACAGAATATTAATATTAAATATTAATATTAAATCCAATTCGTTTTTCTGTTTTGGTAACAGAAAATTAACTACCCTTCAATTTCCCTCTTTATTTTCCCTCTTTATTGTTGAGTAAATGGCCATTTATGTAATGGCATTTATGCTGTGGCCGTTTTGCATAAACAGCCATTCTGAAGTTGCACCTCTTCAGATTTCAGCCCAACTTTGGCTATAAATACAACACTATTCTGCTCAGAATTTTACTACGAATTTCTGAGTTCTTCTCCTTTCTTCTGCATATTTTAACTTCAAAGAAAGCAACAGTAAGTGCGATTTGCTACCGAACTTTGTGTTCGTTGAAACACTGGGGTTTGAAGTACCACTACACCAGTGTGTAATTCGTTCTATCCTGGGAGGAAATAATCCATAACCTTGGGTACTAGGAGGGGATTAAATTCCTTAAGGAAACACTGTGAATTCAGTGGGCTCGAATTGGTTTTCTAATATTTTGTTGTACATTTCTGTTGTTGTTCATTTCTGTTTATGTTCATTTATATTTCCAGAAATTATTTTACAAATACAGTATACTAACAAGCTTAAGGAATTTAATATATTCTGTATTTGTACTCAGTGTTTCTGGAGAGTAAACCTATGTGGTTTTGTACTCTATTAAAATCTACGTGATTTTAGCGTTTGTATCATTCTTTTACAGAAATGACTAATGATAATGTGAACCAAGTTGTTCCAACGGTGACTGCCAATGCCTCAACGAGCCGAACAACACCGGCAGCATTGGCACCGGCAGAGAAACCTGAAAAATTTTCCGGGATTGATTTCAAGCGCTGGCAGCAAAAGATGTTCTTCTATTTGACTACTCTAAGTCTCCAGAAGTTCATCAAGGAAGATGTTCCTGTGCTGCCCGATGAAACTCCAGAAACTGAACGCTTTCTCGTGATTGAGGCGTGGAAGCATTCAGATTTTTTGTGCAAGAATTCTATTCTAAGCGGGCTGGAGGATGCTTTGTATAACGTCTACAGTGCCGTGGAAACGTCAAAAGCATTTGTGGACTGCGCTTGAAAAGAAATACAAAATTGAAGATGCCGGGTTGAAAAAGTTTGTTGCTGCAAAGTTTTTGGACTACAAAATGGTAGATAGCAAGTCTGTTATTACCCAAGTCCAGGAATTGCAAGTGATTATTCACGATCTTCTTGCTGAAGGTATAAATCAAATTAATATTGATGTTGAAAGTAGTAATCTTAGTATTTTTACTAACAGAAATTTCATTGAAGGTCTTGTCATCAATGAAGCATTCCAAGTAGCAGCGATGATTGAGAAGTTGCCTCCTTTGTGGAAGGACTTCAAAAACTACTTGAAACACAAACGCAAGGAGATGTCCCTTGAAGATCTCATTGTTCGGTTGAGAATCGAAGAGGACAACAAAGCTGCTGAAAAGAGAGGCTGTGGGAACTCAAAAATAATGGGAGCAAATATTGTTGAAGAGAACAAAAAGAGGAAGAAGGCTTCTGGACCGAAATACAACCCAAGAAAGAAGCGGTTTAGTGGAAACTGCTACAACTGTGGAAAAATCGGACACAAATCTACGGAGTGTCGTGCTCCGAAGAAGGACAAGAAGAAGGGTCAAGCAAACATGGTTGAAAAGCATGATGATGTTGATGACTTATGTGCCATGCTTTCTGAATGCAACTTGGTGGGCAATCCTAAAGAGTGGTGGATTGATTCTGGGGCCACTCGCCATGTTTGTGATGTTAGAGAAGCTTTTGCTACTTATGCTCCTGTTGGACCCGATAAGACGATTTCTATGGGAAATGCTTCAAAGGCCAAGACTGAAGGATGTGGGAAGATATTTCTCAAAATGACTTCCGGCAAAGTGGTGACTTTGAACAACGTCCTTCATGTTCCCGAGATTAGGAAGAATTTAGTCTCTACTGGGCTTCTTGTTAAGAATGGTTTTAAATGTGTTTTTGTTTCCGATAAGGTTGTAATAAGTAAGAATGAAATGTTTGTAGGAAAAGGTTAACTCACTGAGGGCCTTTTCAAGCTGAATGTTATGGTTGTTGAAAATAATAATAAAATTTCAGCTTCGTCTTACTTACTTAAGTCAAATGAATTATGGCATATACGTTTGGGTCATGTCAATTATAAAACCTTGCGAAAAATGATTAATTTGGAAGTATTGCCTAAGTTTGAATGTGAAAAATCAAAATGTCAAGTATGTGTGGAATCTAAGTATGTTAAACATCCTTATAAGTCAGTTGAAAGGAATTCAAATCCTTTAGACTTAATTCACACAGATATTTGTGACATGAAGTCAATAACATCTCGCGGTGGAAAAAAGTATTTCATAACTTTTATTGACGATAGTACTAGATATTGCTATATTTACTTACTTAATAGTAAAAATGAAGCAATAGACGCATTCAAGCAATACAAAAATGAAGTTGAAACACAACTTAACAAGAAAATCAAAATGATAAGAAGTGATAGGGGTGGTGAATATGAATCTCCTTTTGAACAAATATGTTTAGAATATGGAATTATTCATCAAACAACGGCCCCTTACACGCCCCAATCCAATGGGATTGCAGAAAGAAGAATCGTTCATTTAAAAAAGGAGATGATGAACGCATTATTGATAAGTTCTGGTTTGCCACAGAACTTGTGGGGGGAAGCCGTTCTTAACGGCTAGCCGAATACTAAATCGAGTACCCATAGCAAAACACAATCCATTCCATATGAAAAATGGAAAGGAAGTGTCACGACCCCCGTTCACCCTCCATGAACATGTCATGATGGCACCTAGTTCCTACAACTAGGTAAGCCTAATAGTGCGGGAAAAATAATATAACTTGCGGAAAACTTTTAACTAAACCAAGCAAAATTAGAAGAAAAACTGTATATAGGTGCACTTGGCACATACAACTCAACAATAAATCGCGGAAGTCTAAAAATCTCATCCCAAAACCCGATAACTCACGGGAACCACAGGCTAACAGAAACATAGTACGCTGCTCTAACTCCAGAATATCTAAACAACTGAAAGAAGGGGATAAACTAAATACTAAAGCTGGAACAGAATAGAGACTCCTGGTCTGCGAACGCGGCACGATATACCTCGAAGTCTCTGCTATCTCTCCCCGCCTCAAGGATAGTGCGCCTGAGTGGAGGTACCTGGATCTGCACATGAAAAAAAAACATGCGCAGGAAGGGCATGAGTACACCACAGCGGTACTCAGTAAGTGTCAAGCTAACCTCGGTTGGGTAGTGACGAGGAAGGTCAGGCCCTACTGAGATAAAATATAGTATCAAAATTAACAAGATGAAGAACTGACAGTAATGAGTACAGCAGTGCGATAAGACAGGTCAAATAAGGCCATAACAA
>NW_017671144.1:0-23800 GCF_001879085.1 Nicotiana attenuata | reverse complement strand
GGGGGGGAGCTACCGGAATCCCACATCCGTAGTCCCAATGTAAATGCGCAACCATAGCCAGAAATATACCAAGGAATGAAGTACGAAATACAACACAGATAGAACTAGCCTAGCATGCTTCACGTAGAACAGTCAAAACGACTCCAGCAATTAGGCAATCAAGTCAACTAAACATGCTTTTCCTAATCTAACACAAGTAATAATTTCAAGTAGAATAAGGCAAGTAAGAAATAAACCAAATCTCAATAACTTAAGTTAAACCGGATTTTCCATCAATCGTCTCAAGTACGCACCCGTCACCTCACGTACAAGGCACTCAAATATCAAGTAACAATCCTAAGGGGAAAGGTCCCCCACACAAGGTTCGACAAGCCACTTACCTCGAACCGGCTCAATAATCAACTAGGAACCACGCCTTTGCCACGAGTATCCGACTCCAAATGGCCCAAATCTATTCAATTCAATTACATATCGTAAGTAATATTTCAAACAACTAATTCCACTATTAAATTTAAGCTAAGGCGCGAAAATAGGTAAAATGACCAAAACACCCCTCAAGCCAATGTCTCGGAATCCAATAATTTTCACATTTTCAGAACCCTCGTACTCTCTCTAGTCTAACCATATAAAAATCTCCCAAATCGGAGGTCAAATGCCCACTCAAAACCCAAAAGTTAGGTCTAAGAAGTTTTACCCATTTTCTTCCAATTTTGATCCCAAATTCGAATTTTAATGATGGATTTAACTACAAAATGATGAAATATAGCTAGGAGGGATAAAAGAAACATTACCCAATGGCCTTCTCTTCAAAACCCCTCTGAAATTCGCCCTTCCCCGAGCTAAATTCGACTTTTCTAACTTATGAAATCAAACCCTCGAATTTTCTATATCAGAACAGGTGTTTCCGCTTTTGCGGACAAGGGACCGCATCTGCGGTCCCGCTTCTGCGGACCAACTCACCGCTTCTGCGGTTTTTCACTAAAGCCAAGAGTTCCGCTTCTGCGGTCTTAAACCGCACCTGCGGTTGCCGCTTATGCGGATTCCTTACCGCTTCTGCGGTTTCAATCAAAATCCTAAGGACCGCATCTGCGACTACTATCTCGCAGGTGCATAACCGCTTCTGCGGTTAAACTTTTGCACCTGCGGAAACTGAAGGAACACTCGAATTTTGCTCTTGCGGTGGTCTAGCCGCTTCCGCGGCTCCGCTTCTGTGGTTCCCAAGCCGCAGAAGCGGAAATACCAGATGATAGAACCTTCAGCAATTCATTCAACTTCAAAATTTTCCGTCAACCACCCGAAATCATCGCGAGGCCCCCGGGACCTCAACCAAAAGCACCAATACCACCTAAAACCTTATTCGAACTTGTACCAATCCTTAAAACACCTAAAACAACACCAGAAACCCGATTTAATCAATCATTCAAGCCTAAGAACTTCAAATTTCTTCAAAATACGCTTTCGATCAAAAACCTAACCAAAACACGTCCGAATGACTTGAAATTTTGCACACACATCCCAAATGACATGACAGAGCTACTGCAACTTCCGAAATTCCATTCCGACCCTCGGATCAAAAACTCACTATCGGACCGGAAACTTCAAAAATAAAACTTCAGCATTTCAAGCCTAAATGAGCTACAGACTTCCAAAATACATTCCGAACACGCTCCCAACCCCAAAATCACCTAACGGAGCTACCGGAACCATCAGATTTCCATTCCGAGGTCATCTTCGCACTGTTCCGACTACGGACCATTTTTCAATAGTTAAGCTCTCATTTAGGGACTAAGTGTCCCAGAACACTCCGAATCCTAACACCAAACGTCCCAGCAAACCAAAATAGCAGAAATGAACTTAGGGGAAGCAGTTAAGGGGGGATCGGGGCGTAAATTCCAAAAACGACCGGCCGGGTCGTTACGTCCTCCTACACTTAAACATTCATTCGTCCTCGAACGAGCATAGAGAACATACCTGAAGTAGTGAAAAGATCAGGGTACTGGCTGCGCATATCCCGCTCGGTCTCCTAAGTCGCCTCCTCGGCCGGCTGACCTCGCCACTGAACCTTCACTGAAGCAATGTTCTTTGACCTCAACTTTTTGATTTGTCTGTCCAATATAGCCACTAGCTCCTCAACATAGGATAGATCCTTGTCCAACTGGACTGAACTGAAATCCAACACGTGAGACGGATCACTGTGATACCTCCGGAGCATCGAAACATGAAATACCGGATGAACTCCGGCCAAACTGGGAGGCAAGGCAAGCTTATAGGCAACCTCCCCAACTCGCTGCAAGATCTCAAAAGGGCCAATAAACCTCGGACTCAACTTTTCCTTCTTCCGAAACCTCATGACGCCCTTCATAGGCGAAACTCGAAGCAGAACCCGCTCACCAACCATATATGAAACATCACGAACCTTACTGTCCGCGTAACTTTTCTGTCTGGACTGGGCTGTACGGAGTCTATCCTTAATCGTCTTAACCTTCTCCAATGCATCCTGAACCAACTCTGTGCCCAATAGCCTGGCCTCACCCGGCTCAAACCAACCCACCGGGGATCTACACCTCCTACCATATAAGGCCTCATACGGCGCCATCTGAATGCCGGGCTGATAGCTGTTGTTGTAAGCAAACTCTGCCAATGGCAAGAAATGATCCCAAGACCCTCCAAACTCAATCACACACGCACGGAGCATATCCTCAAGAATCTGAATAGTGCGCTCGGACTGTCCGTCCGTCTGGGGGTGAAATGCTGTGCTCAACTCCAACCGAGTGCCTAACTCTTGCTGCACGGCTCTCCAGAACCGCGATGTGAACTGGGTACCTTTGTCCGAAATGATAGAAACTGGAATACCATGCAGACGGACAATCTCCCGGATATAAATCTCCGCCAACCGCTCCAATGAATAAGTAGTACACACAGGGATGAAATGAGCGGACTTGGTCAGCCGATCCACAATGACCCAAATGGCATCAAACTTCTTCAAGGTCCGTGGGAGTCCCGACACGAAATCCATGGTGATGCGCTCCCACTTCCACTCCGGAATCTCTATCTGCTGAAGCAACCCACCCGGGCGCTGGTGCTCATATTTCACCTGCTGGCAGTTGAGGCATCCGCCTTCACCAGTAGTGCTGCCTCAAGTCCTGATACATCTTCGCGGCACCTGGATGGATGGAATACCGCGAACTATGGGCCTCTGCTAGAATCAACTCTCGAAGACCATCAACATTGGGCACACAAATCCGGCCCTGCATCCTCAATACCTCGTCATCCCCAATGGTCACATCTCTGGCATCTCCACGCTGAACCTTGTCCTGAAGGACAAGCAAATGAGGGTCATCATACTGCCGCTCCCTGATACGATTAAATAAGGAGGACCGGGAAACCACACAATCTAGAACCCGACTGGGCTCCGAAAGATCCAATCTCACGAACTGGCTGGCTAAGGCCTGAACATCCATCGCCATAGGCCTCTCTGAAGCTGGTAAATATGCCAAACTCCCCAAACTCTCCGCCCGGCGACTCAAGGCATCCGCCACTACATTGGCCTTACCAGGGTGATACAGAATAGTAATGTCATAATCCTTTAG
Source organism: Nicotiana attenuata (assembly GCF_001879085.1). NCBI lineage: Eukaryota > Viridiplantae > Streptophyta > Magnoliopsida > Solanales > Solanaceae > Nicotiana > Nicotiana attenuata. The sequence goes on along the minus strand of NW_017671144.1, from coordinate 20,210 downwards.
CAACTCTAACCACCTCCTCTGACGCATATTAAGATCCTTTTGCTTGAGTATATGCTGCAAACTCCGATGATCAGTATAGATTTCACAAGGCACGCCGTACAAATAATGATGCCAGATCTTCAAGGCGTGAACAATAGCAGCTAACTCAAGGTCATGGACAGGGTAATTCTTCTCATGTATCTTCAACTGTCTGGACGCGTAGGCAATCACCCTACCGTCCTGCATCAACACCGCTCCAACGCCAACTCTCGAGGTGCCACAATAGACAGTATAAGACCCCGAACCGGTAGGCAACATCAAAATTGGGGCTGTAGTCAAAGCTTTCTTGAGCTTCTGAAAGCTCGCCTCACACTCCTCTATCCACTGAAATGGGGCACCCTTCTGGGTCAATCTAGTCATAGGGGTAGCAATCGATGAAAATCCCTCCACGAAATGATGGTAGTAACTCGCCAAGCCAAGGAAACTGCGAATCTCTATAGCTGAGGACGGCTTGGGCCAACTCTGCACGGCCTCTACCTTCCTCGGATCCACCCGAATACCCTCACTCGAAATCACATGGCCTAAAAATGCCACAGAACTCAGCCAAAACTCACATTTTGAGAACTTTGCATATAACTTCTTCTCCCTCAAGGTCTGAAGCACGGTCCTCAGGTGCTGCTCATGATCTTCCCGACTCCGAGAATACACCAGAATATCATCAATAAAAACAATAACAAACGAGTCGAGATATGGTACGAACACACTGTGCATCAAATGCATAAAAGCTGTTGGGGCATTGGTCAGCCCAAATGACATAACAAGGAACTCGTAATGACCATACCGAGTCCTGAAGGCAGTCTTCGGGATATCTGGCTCCCGAATCTTCAAATGATGGTAACCTGAGCGCAAGTCAATCTTAGAAAACACATGTGCGCCCTGAAGCTGGTCAAACAGATCATCAATACGAGGCAAAGGATAACTGTTCTTCACTGTAACCTTATTCAGCTGGCGATAATCAATACACATACGCATAGAACCATCCTTCTTCTTCACGAACAAAACAAGAGCACCCCAAGGTGAAACACTAGGGCGAATAAAACCCTTACCAAGCAATTCCTGTAACTGATCCTTCAACTCCTTCAACTCAGGAGGAGCCATACGATACGGAGGAATGGAAATGGGCTGCGTGCCAGGAAACAGATCAATGCCAAAATCAATGTCTCTATCGGGCGGCATGCCCGGAAGATCAGCTGGAAACACATCGGGATAATCCCGTACCACTGGAACTGAATCAACAGAAGGGGTATCAACACTGACATCTCTCACATAAGCTAAGTACGCGGCACACCCCTTCTCAACCATACGCTGAGCTTTAAGAAAAGAGATAACTCTACTGGGAGTGTGATCTAAAGTACCACTCCACTCAATACGCGGAATACCTGGCATAGCCAGCGTCACGGTCTTGGCGTGACAATCAAGAATAGCAAAATGGGGCGACAACCAGTCCATGCCCAAAATAATGTCAAAATCCACCATACCGAGTAACAATAAATCCGCTCTGGTCTCAAAACCACGAATAGTAACCAAACATGACCGATAAACGCGGTCCACAACAAGAGAATCCCCCACAGGAGTAGAAACATAAACGGGGGCACTCAAAGAATCCCGAGGCACACCCAAATGCGGAGCAAAGTAAGAAGACACATAAGAATAAGTAGAGCCCGGATCGAATAGAACCGATGCCTCTCTGTGACAAACCAGTATAATACCTATAATGACGGAGTCAGAGGCAACAACCTCAGTACGAGCAGGAATAGCATAATATCTGGCCCGGCCCCTCTCTCGAGGGCGACCTCTATCTCCCCGACCTCCGCCCCTAGCCGGCTGGGCAGGTGGGGTAGCAGCTGGAGCTGTGACCATGGCCTGAGAACTCTGAAGAGCACGCTGTGGCTGAGCAGTCTGTGAAGATGCACCCCTACCAAGTCTGGGGCAGTCCCTAACCATGTGGCGTGTATCACCACACTCAAAACAAGCTCTGGGAGGACGCGGTGGCTGTGACTGGCTAGGGCTAGGTCTGCTGGACTGACCTCTGGAAACACCTCGCGCAGGTGGCGCGCTAGATACTGGAGGTGCGTAGTAAGGCTCATGAGGTATAGGCGGAGCTGGAGTACTGCTGGCTGCTGGAGAGCTGAATGGACGGGGTGACCCACATAACCCCTACCATAATGACCTGCTGCTGGGGTACGGGCACCGGAGTAGTGACTCGACTCTCGAGACCTATTGGCCTCCCTCTCCCCTCGCTCCCTGGCGAGCATACCCTCAATCCTCCTAGCAATGCTCACTACCTGCTGGTAAGGAATGTCCATCTCTAACTCTCGAGCCATGCTAGATCTGATGGGAGGGATAAGGCCCTCAATGAACCTGCGAACTCTCTCCTGAACTGTAGCAACCAAGGCCGGTGCATGCTTGGCCAACCTGGTATAGCGGATAGCATACTTCGAAACTATCATAGCATCCTGGCGCAAATGCTCAAACTCTGCGCGCCATGCATCCCTGAGACTCTGGGGGACAAACTCTCTCATGAACATGTCCGAGAACTGGGTCCAAGTCAGTGAAGCAGCCTCGACTTGACTGGCTAACTCATAAGTGCGCCACCAATCATAGGCGGCTCCCCGAAGCTGAAAAGCAGTGAAAGAAACCCCGCTGGACTCCACTATGCCCATAGTGCGAAGAATACGATGACACTCCTTTAGAAATCTCAAGGCATCATCTGATGCTAATCCACTGAACACTGGGGGATCATACTTCTTGAACCTCTCGAGTCTCCGCTGCTCGTCCTCTGAAGCAGCTGACCCGTCCTCGGCCTGAACTGGCGCTGCAGGCGGCGCGGGAATAATCTCGGGAGCCTGCTCAACCTGCACTCGCTGCTCAGGAGTGCGGACGGCGGGACTATGTGCTCCTCCCCCAGCCTGGGATGTGGCTGCAGCAAGAGGAAGCAACCCTGCCTGAGCCAAGGTGGTGTACATACTCATGAACTGAGCTAAAGTCTCCTGGAGCGCTAGAGTAGTAGTGGCAGTAGTAGGTGTGCCAGGTGCCTGGGCTCCGGCTGGATCTGCTGGTGGTACTTCGGCGGCAGCTCGCGCAGGTGTTCTGGCTACACCACGCGCACGTCCTCGACCTCTCCCCCGGCCCCGGCCTCTGACGGTTGCAGTAGGGGGCGCGGGTGCCTGATCATCTTGAGTAGCACGTGTCCTCACCATCTGTGAGGGAATAGAAGTCAGAAGTTTAGAATCGATGTCTAAAAATATCGCACGACAAGGAATTCCAATGAAATGAAGATTTTTCCTAAACAGTTACATAGCCTCTCGTAGATAAGTACAGACATCTCTATACCGATCAGCGAGACTCTAATAAACCGGCCTGTGTTCCGTGACTCCTATGAACCTAGAGCTCTGATACCAACTTGTAACGACCCCCCGTTCACCCTCCATGAACATGTCGTGATGGCACCTAGTTCCTACAACTAGGTAAGCCTAACAGTGCGGAAAATAATATAACTTGCGGAAAACTTTTAACTAAGCCAAGCAAAATTAGAAGAAAACTGTATATAGGTGCCACTTGGCACATACAACTCAACAATAAATCGCGGAAGTCTAAAATCTCATCCCAAAACCCGGAAACTCACGGGAACCGCAGGCTAACAGAAACATAGTACGCTGCTCTAACTCCAGAATATCTAAACAGCTGAAAGAAGGGGATAAACTAAATACTAAAGCTGGAACAGAATAGAGACTCCTGGTCTGCGAACGCGACAGATATACCTCGAAGTCTCCGCTAGCTCTCCCCGCCTCAAGGATAGTGCGCCTGAGTGGAGGTACCTGGATCTGCACATGAAAAAAACATGCGTAGGAAGGGCATGAGTACACCACAGCGGTACTCAGTAAGTGTCAAGCCTAACCTCGGTTGGGTAGTGACGAGGAAGGTCAGGGCCCTACTGAGATAAAATATAGTATCAAAATTATCAAGATGAAGAACTGACAGTAATGAGTAGCACAACAGTGCGATAAGACAGGTCAAATAAGGAAATAACAACTACACAAGGAACAGAGTAAACACAGAATATGTACAACTCAACACCAATGATAACAATGAGGATCTCCCAGGATACCGTCCTGTAGTCCTTTTCTCAATCGTCCAGTGGATCTCCCGGGTTACCGTCCCGTAGTCCATCTCATGTGTAAATCCGAAGGATCTCCCGGGATACCGTCCTATACTCCAACCATCAATGTGCAGGGGGATCTATCGGGAATCTAATCCGCAGTCCCAAATTAAAAGTGCAGGGGGATCTACTGGGAATCGAACCCGTAGTCCCAAAGTAAACAAACAAAGGGGGAGCTACCGGAAACCCACTTCCGTAGTCCCAATGTAAATGCGCAACCACAACCAAAAGATACTCAGAAATACAGTACAAAGACAAGCAACAGGTAGAACTAGCTTAGCATGCTTCACGTAGTACAGTCAAGGCAACTTAAACAATTAGGCAAATTGAATCAACTATCATTTTTTTCTAACCTAACACTGGTGATAATTGCAAGTAAAATAGGGCAAATATGAAGGAAGCTCAATCTCAATATCTTAAGTAAAAATCGGATTTTCAACAATTGGCTCAAGTACGCGCTCGTCACCTCACGTACGAGGCACTGAAATACCAAATATCATATCCTAAGGGGAAAAGTCCCCCACACAAGGTTAGGCAATCCACTTACGTCGAACCGGCTCAATATCAACTAGAAGTCACGCCTTTGCCACGAGTATCCGACTCCAAACGGCCCAAATCTATTCATTTCAATTACATCTCATAAATAACATCTCAAGCAAGTGATTCTACTATTCAATTTAAAGCTAAGACGCAAATTTAGATAAAATGACCAAAATGCCCCTCGGGCTAACGTGGTCAAAACCCGAAGTTCGAACTAAAATCCGATTACCCATTCCCCCACGAATCTAAATATGTGATTAGTTTTGAAATCGGACTTCAAATTGAGGTCCAACCCCCAAATTTAGCAAAACCCTAGGTCCTACCCAATATACCCAAATTTTCCCCATTAAAATCTTCAATTTGAAGTTGAAATTATGTTAAAAGGTGTTAAGGAGTGAAGAAAATGAGTTAGAAATCACTTACCAATCATTTTGGAGAAGAAGAATTGCTTGGGAAATCGCCTCTTATGTTCTGTGTTTTTGAAAAGTGAGAAATAACTGAAAATCCTGTGTATTTATACTTTCAGTGAGAAATAATTGAAAAGGGATCGCGGTCGCGCTGGGCAGCAGGAAAACCTGCTGCTCTCTGAAGTTTGCCACGCGGACCGCGCAAGGATGATCGCGGCCGCGCGGCCAATACCACAGATCGCGCTAAGGCGACCGGGGCCGCGCAGCACGCACCGCGGACCGCGCTAAGGCGACCGCGGGCACGCTGGAGCCTGCAAATTTTTTTCCCTGACCTGCAACATCTGGTATTTTTAACTCTAAGGCCTCCCCGGACCTATTCGAAACTTACCCGAGCCCTCGGGGCTCCAAACCAAACATGCACACAATCTCAAAAACACCCTACGGACGCATCTGTGCGATCAAATCACCAAAATAATATCATATACATAGAATCAAGCCTCAAAGCTCATGATTCCTTCCCAAATTTCTCATAGAACATGAAATTCCCATTTCGGGTCCGAAACACGTCAAACGACGTCCGTTCTCAACCAAACTTTACAGAAAGTGCTTAAATCATATATAAGACTTGTACCGGGCGCCGAAACCACAATACGGCCCCGATACCACAGCCTTTTAATCAAATTTCATTTCCAATTTCCTTAATTATTTCCGGAAAACAATTTCACACAAAAATTCATTTCTCGGACTTGGGACCTCGGAATTCGATTCCGGGCATATGCTCAAGTCCCATATTTTCCAACGGAACCTCCGGGACCATCAAATCACGGGTGCGGGTCCGTTTACCAAAAACGTCGACCAAAGTCAAATTTATTCAATTAAATATCAAAATCTAGCATTTTTTTCACAGAATTCATATTTAAGCCTTCCGGCTAAGCGCCCGACTGCGCACGCAAATCGAGGCAACCCGTGAGGAGGTTTTTAAGGCCATGGAAGTACAGAATGGGTAATAAATAAGTGATGACCCCATTGGGTCATCACATCCTCTACCACTAAAACAATTGTTCGTCCTCGAACGGACAAAAGAANTAAGTTCTGGTTGCCACAGAACTTGTAGGGAGGAAGCCGTTCTTACGGCTAGCCGAATACTAAATCGAGTACCCCATAGCAAAACACAATCCATTCCATATGAAAAATGGAAAGGAAGGAAGCCCAACTTGAATTATTTTAAAGTGTGGGGGTGTTTGGCAAAAGTGCAAGTTCCTAAACCCAAAGGGTAAAATAGGACCGAAAACCGTTGATTGTGTTTTCATAGGATATGCGACTAATAGTAAAGCATATCGATTTCTGGTTCATAAATCAGAAAATCCCGATATTCATAATAATACGGTTATAGAGTCAGATAATGCTGAGTTCTTCAAAAGTATATATCCGTATAAAAAGGAATGTGAGTCGATTGGTGAAGGATCTAAACGACCTCAGGAAGAAACAAAAGAAAGTACACTTAACCAGGAGGATCCAAGACGTAGTAAATGTCAAAGAACGTCTACTTAATTTGGACCAGATTTTGTGACTTTCTTATTAGAAAATGAGCCTCAAACATTTAAAGAAGCTATGTCTTCTTCGGAATCATTGTTATGGAAAGAGGCAGTCAAAAGTGATATAGAATCCATATTGAACAACCATACACGGGAATTGGTTGAACTTCCTCCTAGAAATAAATCGTTGGGTTCTAAATGGATCTTTAAGAGGAAAATGAAAGATGATGGAACTATTGACAAATATAAGGCAAGACTTGTGGTCAAAGGGTATAGACAACGAGAAGGTCTTGACTATTTTGATACATACTCTCCAGTTACAAGAATTACGTCCATACGAACGTTAGTAGCGTTAGCTGCAGTTTATGGTCTTGAAATTCATCAAATGGATGTTAAGACGGCCTTCTTAAATGGAGAGTTAGAGGAAGAAATCTACGTGGAACAACCTGAAGGGTTTGTGGTTCCAGGTAAAGAAAAGAAGGTTTGCCCGAACTACGCCAGTTTGATTCCCGTAGGGTGTGGGATACGTAGGCAACCCTCATCGGGTCCAACTTCTTTTTGCAAAAATAGCCTGAAATGAATGAAATTTTGTAAATAGGTAAGGTGATGTCGTTTTGTCAAAAATAGCCGAATGTTCCCGAAAGGGACGCCGGAAGGCTGATTTTGCATAAACAGCCATTTTTTGTCTTTTTCCAAGTTTTTGCCCAGTTAGCGGGCACAGCCTTAAAATCTTCCTCTGGAGGTGTCGAAAGGCCGTATCTGCAAAGCTGGCTTTCGATTTTAGAATTAAAAACATGAAAAAAGGAGTCAGTTTTAATTTTGGAGTCAAATAGAATAAAATCATGATTGTTTCGCTTAATCACCTTAATAAATGTGCAGGATGAGCACAATCCAAAATGAACCTTCCTCAATCATAAGTAAAATCCCTTTGGAGTTGCGGTTGTGGTGGAATGATTTAGGTGGAGAAGGGCAAGACGAGGTCAAGAAATACTTGGGGGGCCTTCTCGGACTGTTGGAGATTATACCCAGGGGAGACATCATAAGGGCCTTGGTCACGTGCTGGGACCCGGCTCACAATGTATTCCACTTCTCAGATTTTGAGCTTACCCCAACATTGGAAGAGATATCTGGATACATCGGGGGTCCCAAGGTTCCTCTAAGACACCAATACCTGATTGCTCCAAGGACCGTAGCCGTACATAGGTTTCTGGATTCATTGAAAATAAGCAGGACGGTACATAATCCGGACTTGGCAGCTGGTTTATGTACTATGGCGTTCATATACAACAGATATGGTCATGTAGGAGGGTTTAACAAGCCAGAGAACAAGATCTGTAGTAAAGGAAATCGCCCTATGTGGGAAGAACATAGGCGCTTTGCATTTATGTTGGCCTTTCTAGGACTTCTGGTGTTCCCTAGAAAAGACGGGAATATTGACATACGAATAGCTGGGATTGATAGTACTTTACTTACTCAAGCCAACAGCACCCTCGCACCCATGATAGTGGCCGAAATCTTCCGCGCTCTTACTGTTTGCAAAGCCGGCGGGGACTTTTTTGAGGGTTGTAATGTGTTGCTGCAGATGTGGATGATCGAACACTTGTGCCACCGTCCTCGATTTATGAGTTACGGGTCATCAGAGAAGACATGCATAGAGGAATTTCCTACGAGGGTTAAAGGGATTAGCTTACCAGAGGGGGTCGCAGAATGGGTAACACGCCTTCGTTCCATCACTGCATGCCAGATAGAGTGGACATTTGGGTGGTTATCTGTGGACGAAATCACATACATGCCAGCCGCCGGACCTCATTTCCTATTGATGGGACTTAGGAGTATTCAGCCCTATGCCCCGTATCGAGTTCTGAGGCAGTTGGGAAGATGCCAAATAGTCCCGAAGGATGAAGATCTCAGTGGCCAAGTAGTTGAGATCGGGCCTGACGGTCAATTTCATGAAGCAGCAGTTCGCAAAATTTGGAACGAATGTCAGTACTTAACAGCAAATACTTGTGTACGAGATCGGTCCAGGGGTGAAGTGTCGCCAGGATACTTTGCTTGGTACAGGAGAGAAATTGAGTTCGAGAGACCAACCAAAAGGCCCCATGTCCAGGAATTCATCGAGGCATCGCAGGAACAATGGGACTCGTTGGCTAAAGAACACAAGTACAGGGCTACAATAGGCAAACTGGAGAAGCAGGTCATGGATTTGCAATTTGAGAAAGATTTGCAGGCCGCCGCGGAGGAAGGCGAAAAGAAGAAACTAGCCGAAGACAATGAGGCCCTTCGAGCCCAAATTCAGAAAATGAAAATAGCGGCAGAAAATCCTGTCCGAAGTGCCAAAGATGCGAAACTCATAAATAACCTGAGGCAGAAGGTGAATGACTACAGTTTTGATTTGAACAAAGCAGAAAAGGAACTAGCCAGGGCTCGAAAACAATTGGCTGAAAATGCGGCAGAGCGAGCCCGCATGATTAAGCAGTTGAAAGAAGAGTACGATAATGAGTTCACGAGATTAAAGAAAAGGGTCATTGCCACAGAAAACAAAGTGATCAAACAGGCGAAAGAATTCAAGGTTGAAAGAGAGCACTGCTACACGGCGTTGGCACAATTAGAAATGGACTTGCAACAACTCCAGGAACAAAACCAGGTATCCGAGCAGACTTTGGAGGCCAGGGCCCAACAGATAGGGCGGTTGCTTCAGGAAAAAGGCATAATCAGAGAGAGAATCTTAACTGTTGCTCACTACATTACCAGGAAATGCCAAATGTGCGAGAACATGCCTCATACTACCTTCTTTGCATCGGTGATGATATTTGTGAAACAGATAATGAGTGACCTGGACAGACTTCAAGGGGAACTTGCATATAGGCCCGCGGCGAGACCGAACGATGTCCCGCGGGCACCAGGAGCTTTAATGTATTCATGATTGTCATTTGAATCTGTATTTCCTTTTTTACTAGAGTCTGTCAGTTGTCTGAGTCTGTATTTTCTTTTCGAGTCAGTCTGTATTTTTGTTTTGAAATAGAATAGTTGATGGTGGAGTCTGTAGTTCTTTTTTTCATTAGAGTCTGTTAGGTGTTAATCTGTCAGTTTCGGGTCTTTGTAATCGAAGTATTTGCTAGCAATAAAATTGAAAATCCCAAAACATCTTGCTTCTATTTTACATTTATTTTCACGAACTACGCTTGGTCTGATTCATGCGGGGTCATGATACGTAGGCAATCTCCATAGGATTCGACCGTAACTAAATGAAAAGAAAAGAAAAATGAATGAAAAGAAAGAGAGCAAAGAAAAACAGAAGAGAGGAAAAGAAAATAAGAAACCAAACAAAAGAAACAATGGCAAAACAAGAGGGAACGAGAAAATACGAACAAAGAGGAAACAAAGGCAAGAGCAAGAAGGAAAGAAAAGAAGTCGCAATCGGGAATAAGGAAAGTCGGGATGATGCAAGCAGTCGAGCAAATGCATAATAGAATCCATTAACTGCTTAGGTGCATTCATTCCCCAACGTTCGGTTATCAAATCTGTTAATGCCCTAACCACTAACCAAGTTGTTGTTGATATTGAGTCCAGGTAGGTAGTTTAGTTGATTGGCATCCTGGCAACCCATTCCTACAACACCCGGTCAGAAGACAAACTGAACATGACAGGCCAAGAATCAGATACCAGTATCGTGGACCCATCAAAAGAGGTAGAAGTGGTGGATGTCAAAGCAATGAGGGAAGAGATGTATAAGTTGAGGCAACAGATGGCCGAGATGCATCAGGCCTGGGCTAAGGGTCAGTCGGCGCCAGTTTTTCCCGCCAATCCAGCATATATCCCACCTTTGGCTCAGTCTTAGGAGCCTCCTACTGTGAATTCGTCGCCAGCTTTCCCTTTCTACCAACAGAGTTATGGCACCACCTCCTACCCTCCCCAAGCTCCACCACCCAAACAAAACCCTCCTCCACCAATCACCTCTGTCTTTGTGGCGCCTCCACCTGCCACATTGCAAAGATCTTCCAGTGAGCCATTGTTTCAAACTCACGACAGCTAATACTACCCTCTTGAGCCTACCTTTAAAGCCCCTGAGCCATATTCCTACACTACTCACTTTGAGATCCCGGTGGAAACTGACAAGCCGCTTAAGAATCCGGAACAGGAAGAGATGTTTCAAAAAGTAAAAAGCCTGGAGCAATCCTTCAGGAACATGCAAGGATTGGGTGGCCAAGTCAGTGTGGCCTATAAGGATTTGTGTCTATTCCCAGATGTGCAGTTACCAGCAGGGTTCAAAATGCCTAAGTTCGATTTGTATGACGGGCATGGTGACCCGGTCGCCCACCTGAGAGGATTCTGCAGCAAAATGAGAGGGGCAGGTGGAAAAGATGAGTTACTGATGGCATACTTCAGCCAGAGTCTGAGTAGGTCTGCTTTGGAGTGGTATACACGTCAGGACCATGGTAGGTGGTATACCTAGGATGACTTGGCACAAGCGCTTGCTTGCCATTTTCAGTACAATCTAGAAATTGTTCCTGATCGCCTGTCACTGATAAAACATGAGAAAAAGCCGGGGGAGAGCTTCAGGGAGTATGGGTTCCGCTGGAGAGAATAGGCCGCGAGGGTCGATCCTTCGATGAAAGAAAGCGAGATGGTGGATTATTTCTTGCAGGCTTTGGAGCCGACTTATTTTGGTCACCTGGTAACAGCAATTGGCAAATCTTTTAATGAAGTTGTGAAGATGGGCGGAATGGTTGAGGAAGGACTTAAGTCCAATAAAATCATGAGCTTTTCAACGATCAAAGCCACCACCCACGCCATCCAAAGCGGCACTGGGGGTGTGCTCGGGAAAAAGAAGGAAGAAGAGGTTGCAACTGTTGAGTCCGGAGCTTGGTCCAGATCTAGAGGCCCTTCACCCTATTACCAACCCCGACCTCACCACCAAAATTACCCATACACTCCATATATCCCTCCACAACATTATTACCCACCGCCCGCTCCACATTATTCCGTCCACCATGCTCAAACTTATACCCAGCCTCCGGCTCACGCGCAATGGCGTGCACCGGCTCCCCAAAACTCATACCCACCCCCACAAAACACCTATCCACCCCCAAGAGCCTATAGAAACCCCCCCCCCCCCGGATCAGGTCATCGACCATACCCAGCCTTCAAAAATGAGAGATTACAGAAGCAAAAGACTTTCACTCCACTGGGAGAATCATATACCACTCTCTTTCACAAATTGAGGCAGTTAGGTCTGTTGAATCCAATTGAGCCCAAAATGCCAAACCCCTTTCCTAGAAATCTGGACCATTCAGTAAGTTGTGAATACTGTTCGGGGATCCCCGATACAGAGAAGTGTTGGAAACTAAAGACAGCTGTGCAGGAGCTCATTGACACTCACCGGATCGAGGTTCAGGCCCCAGATGCACCAAATATTAACCAGAATCCGTTACCGGCTCACCATGAGGCCCACATGATTGAATTGATACACAAGGGAGGGGAGCCCAAGAAACCTCGCAAACGGTAATAATGATCCGTGCTAGCGAAACCAGTCCAAAGGAAAAGTTAACCAGTGAGAAAGCGGTGGTCCAGTTGAAAAGGGTGGACAGTAAGCCAGCTGTATCGAGAAAGGGGCATCAAGCATTGTTGCAGTAAAACCAGAGCCAGCAAAAGTGGTGGTGCAAGGAGGAGCCAACACACCCGTGGTGGTCGTGAAGGGAGCTCGCATAGAGCCTGTTATCATAAAGCCAGTAACTCAGTTGCCAGTGACTAACAGCAAAGCCATTCCTTGGAGTTATGAACAAGTGGTGGTGACATATAAAGGGAAAGAAATCAAGGAAGAACTTTGTGAGGCGCAGGGTCTGACTCGTTCGGGAAGGTGCTTTGCCCCCAATGAGTTAAGAAAGGCCAGGGTCCCCAAAGACAACCCGACACCGGTTAAGAAGGCCATGACAGAAGAGGAAGCAGAAGAATTCTTGAAAAGGATGAAAGCGCAGGATTACTCTATTGTTGAACAGTTAAGGAAGACACCAGCCCAGATCTCATTGCTTTTATTGCTTATTCACTCAGACGAGCATCGCAGGGCACTGATGAAAATACTGAATGAGGCCCATGTTCCTGACAAGATCTCGGTGAATCATTTAGAGAAAATAGCAAATAAAATCTTTGAGGTAAATAGAGTGACCTTCTCCGATGATGAGTTGCCCGTGGAGGGCACGAAACATAACAGGGCTCTTTATCTGACAGTGAAGTGTGAGGATTCTGTAGTCACCCGACTGCTGGTTGACAATGGGTCCAGTGCAAACATCTGTCCTTTGTCCACGTTGAACAAACTGAAGGTCGATGACAACAGAGTTCATAAGAACAGCATCTGTGTTCGAAGGTTCGATGGTGGGGGTAAAGACACAGTGGGTGACATAATACTAGAATTGACAATCGGGCCAGTGGAGTTCACTATGGAATTCCAGGTACTAGATGTGGCGGTCTCTTATAGCCTCTTGTTGGGGCGACCATGGATCCACACCGCCAAGGCGGTGCCTTCTACATTGCATCAAATGGTCAAGTTCGAGTGGGATAGACAGGAGATTGTAGTGCACGGTGAAGACAATATGTGCGCTTTAAGTGATGCCATTGTACCTTTCATAGAAGTTGACGACGACAAGGGGCCGTGGGTCTACCAAGTCTTTGACACCGTCTCAGTGGAAAAGGTCCCGGAGGGGAAAAGCATCCCAGTTCCTAGAATAACAGCCGCAACTGTCATGGTGGCTTCGGAAATGTTAAAGAACGGGTTCATACCGGGTAAAGGTTTGGGTGCTGCTCTTCAAGGCATTGTGCAGCCAGTTTCTCTTCCCAAGAATCTGGATACTTTTGGATTGGGGTTCAAGCCCACAGCTGCGGATGTATGGCGGGCCCGCAAAATGAAGAAGAGGGCATGGGTCCTTCCCAAGCCAGTCCCACGTCTATCCAGATCATTCGTCAGGCCGGGTATCAGAAAGCAACTGTTGTCAAAGGGTCCAGGGTCATTGATTGGTGCTAATGGAGACATGGATAAAGGGTTTGAAAGGTTGTTCGCTGAGGTTAACATGGTTGAGGCCGGGGAAGGGTCAAGCAAGGCAAATGTGCAGTTCGTCGGACCACGTGCAAAAGTCAACAACTGGGAAGCTACTCCTCTTCCTACTCGGAGGGAGTCTTTGTAGTGGGTTTTGATTTTCTTTTGTTGTCTGGATTATTCCAGGGTTTGTGATTTAGATATTATGTTCCGTCCAATTGGATGTGTTAAAGCCCTGTTATCTCTTTATTCAATGAAATGCAATTGTCTTTCTTTCTTCATTCCTAATTCCGTTTCCATTTTCTTTTTCTTCTCTGTACAGTTCTTTTTATGCTGATATCAATGACATGACATGCATGAGGGATCTTCGGCTCAGTTTTAAGAGCCAATCTAACTCGGAAATAATAATACAAGAAATTGAGTGTGATGATGAGGTGGAGTATGATGATGACGAGGCCTACGAAGAAATTAGTAAGGAATTAAGCTACTTTGAGGAAAAACCCAAACCTAACCTAAATGACACGGAAGCAGTTAATCTAGGGGACCAAGATAATGTTCGTGAAACTAAAATAAGTGTTCGTCTGGAACCACAACTCAAAGAGGAGATAATCAAAGCACTGTTCGAATACAAGGATATTTTTGCATGGTCGTATGATGATATGCCGAGTCTGAGCACTGACTTAGTGGTTCACAAATTGCCCACTGACCCAGCACTCCCTCCTGTCAAGCAGAAGCTAAGGAAATTCAATACAGATATCAGTGTGAAAATGAAAGAAGAGGTCACCAAGCAGTTTGATGCAAAGGTCATCCGGGTCACGCGGTATCCTACCTAGTTAGCCAATGTTGTGCCTGTGCCAAAGAAAGATGGAAAGACCAGAGTGTGCGTTGATTACCATGATCTCAATAAGGCAAGCCCAAAAGACAACTTCCCACTACCAAACATCCACATATTGATTGACAATTGTGCCAAACATGAGATTGGTTCCTTCGTGGATTGTTACGCGGGTTATCACCAGATTTTGATGGATGAGGAAGATGCGGAAAAAACAACATTCATTACGCCTTGGGGAACGTATTGTTATAGGGTCATGCCATTTGGGTTGAAAAATGCAGGGGCAACATACATGAGGGCAATGACCACCATGTTCCACGACATGATACATCGGGAAATTGAGGTCTATGTAGACGACGTGATCATAAAGTCGAGGAAGCAGTGTGACCATGTCAAGGACCTGAGGAAGTTTTTTCAGAGGCTCCGCAGATACAACCTCAAACTTAATCCAGCGAAGTGTGCATTTGGAGTCCCGTCTGGGAAGCTGTTGGGGTTTGTGGTAAGGCGACGCGGTATTGAGCTAGACCCGTCCAAGATCAAAGACATTCAAGAGTTACCGCCGCCAAAGAACAAAAAAGAGGTGATGAGTTTGCTTGGGAGGTTAAATTATATCAGCAGGTTCATTGCCCAGCTCACAACGACTTGTGAGCCCATCTTTAAGCTGCTAAAGAAGGATGCTGCGGTCAGATGGACGGATGAATGTCAGGCAGCATCTGACAAGATTAAGGAGTATTTGGCCAGTCCACCTGTGTTGGTCCCGCCGGAGCCGGGAAGACCCTTGATCCTTTATCTGACAGTTTTGGATAACTCTTTTGGCTCTGTACTGGGGCAACATGACATCACGGGAAAGAAAGAGCAAGCGATTTATTACCTCAGCAAGAAGTTCTTATCTTACGAGGTGAAGTACACTCAACTTGAGAGGACGTGTTGTGCCTTAACCTGGGTAGCGCAGAAATTGAAACATTACTTGTCATCATATACCACCTATCTCATCTCTCGGTTGGACCCATTAAAGTATATTTTTCAGAAGCCCATGCCCACAGGGAGGCTCGCAAAGTGGCAAATCTTGCTCATGGAATTTGACATTGTCTATGTGACCCGAACTACAATGAAGGCACAGGCCTTGGCGGATCATCTGGCCGAGAATCCAGTTGATGAGGATTATGAACCTTTGAAGACTTATTTCCCTGATGAAGAGGTAATGCACATTGATGAGTTGGAACAAGTTGAGAAGCCGGGATGGAAACTTTTCTTTGATGGGTCTGCCAACACGAAAAGTGTGGGGATAGGAGCAGTACTTATTTCTGAAACAGGGCAGCACTACCCTGTTACGACTCAACTTCGTTTCTATTGCACCAATAACATGGTAGAATATGAGGCATGTATCTTGGGTCTGAGATTAGCTGTAGACATGGGTGTCCAGGAAGTCTTGGTCATGGGTGACTCGGATCTTCTGGTGCACCAGATTCAGGGAGAATGGGAGACACGGGATTTGAAGCTTATACCGTACGGTCAATGTCTGCATGATCTTTGTCAACGATTTCAGTCAATAGAGTTCAGGCACATTCCAAGGATTCATAATGCGGTTGTCGATACGTTGGCTACTTTGGCATCAATGTTGCATCATCCAGATTAGGCTTATGTGGACCCTTTGCGGATTCAGGTCCGTGATCAGCATGCTTATTGTAATATGGTTGAAGAAGAATTTGACGGTGAGCCATGGTTTCATGACATCAAGGAATATATCAGGATGGGGGTGTATCCGGCACAGGCCACAGGTGACCAGAAAAGAACGATTCAACGGTTGGCAAGCGGGTTTTTCTTTAGTGGGGGAGTATTGTACAAAAGAACTCCGGATCTCGGGATGTTAAGATGCATTGATGCGAGACAGGCCACAGCTATCATGACTGAGGTACATTCCGGAGTTTGTGGACCGCATATGAGTGGGTACGTTCTGGCAAAGAAGATCCTCCGAGCGGGGTATTACTGGCTTACTATGGAGCGGGATTGCATCAGTTACGTACGCAAATGTCATCAGTGCCAAGTGCATGGAGACTTGATTCATTCTCCACCGTCAGAATTACACACGATGTCTGCACCGTGGCCTTTTGTTGCATGGGGTATGGATGTTATTGGACCAATTGAGCCAGCAGCATCAAATGGGTACAGGTTCATTTTGGTGGCTTAGATTATATTACCAAGTGGGTAGAGGCCAATACGTTCAAATCCGTAACCAAGAAAGCTGTGGTGGATTTTGTGCATTCAAACATTATCTGTCGGTTTGGGATACCAAAGGTGATCATTACGGACAATGAGGCTAATCTCAATAGTCATTTGATGAAAGAGACATGTGAGCAGTTCAAGATTACCCATTGCAATTCTACCCCATACCGCCCTAAGGCAAATGGTGCGGTTGAAGCGGCCAACAAGAATATAAAGAAAATACTTCGGAAAATGATAGAGGGTTCCAGACAGTGGCACGAAAAGTTGCCTTTTGCATTGTTGGGGTACCGCACCACTGTTTGAACTTTAGTAGGGGCGACTCCTCATTCATTGGTGTATGGCACCGAAGCTGTGATACCCGCAGAAGTGGAGATCCCATCCCTTCGAATTATCGCGGAGGCTGAGATTAATGATGATGAATGGGTAAAAACCCGCTTGGAACAGTTGAGTTTGATCGATGAAAAAATATTGGCATCAGTGTGTCATGGCCAATTGTACCAACAAAGAATGGCAAGAGCGTACAACAAGAAAGTGCGTCCGAGGAAGTTTAAAGTGGGACAGTTAGTTCTGAGACGTATTTTACCTCATTGGGCTGAAGCAAAAGGAAAGTTCGCCCCGAATTGGCAGGGGCCATTTGTTGTAACCAGAGTGATGTCTAATGGTGCGCTATATTTGACAGATGTGGAAGGAAAATGTGTAGAAATGACTATCAATTCTGATGCAGTCAAAAGATACTATGTATGATTTCTTCGTTTAATTGTATTTGTTTGTATTTGGCATATTTTGAAGATTGAAATGACGAAGGCGTTTTGTTCTGCTATCTAAACACTTTATCCCTTGTCATCCCTTTGAGCCTTGTTTTATTTTCTTTCATAACCCTCTTTCGGAATCAATGGTATAATTTAGAAACGCAAGTGCGGAGGATAAGTAAGTGAAGAAGAAAAAGGAAGGAGAAAAGAAAAGAAAAGAAAAGAAAAAGAAGAGAAAAGAAAAGAAAAGAGAAAAAAAAAAGAGAAAAGAAAAGAAAGGAAAAAGAAAAGAAAAGAAAAGAAAAGAGAAAAGAAAAGAAATGAAAAGAAAAGTGGAAGAAAGGAAAGATCGCAACAACGAAGTAATTTTATGACATGAACTACGTTTGACTTGATTCCGAAAGGATGCGTAGGCAGCCTCTCTCTGAGGCAGTCACACCAAAATAAAAATCCAAAAGTCCCCAAGAAAGAAACTGGGGCAGAAGTTGTGATTGTTGTGAGAGATCTGATTCCGAAAGTTGTAATTTTAAAACATTTTGAATTGTTTTGAGCCTTTTATACCCTTCTTTTCTAACCCATCCGAAATCCCACATTACGGTCCAAAGAAAGACCTTCTAATCAGTCTTTGGGAAATGCCAAGTCAAGCAGGTAAAGGTAATTAATGTCAGGGGCAACACTCTGGTTCAAGCAGAAAAATTTTAAAAATGAGAGAGTCTTATTGGTGAAAACCCTCACGGGCACAGTAAGGCGACGGGAGTTGAGAGAAATAAAAATGAGAGAGTCTTATTGGTGAAAACCTTCACAGGCACCGTAAGGCGACGTGAGTTGAGAGAGAATTGAAATGAGAGAGTCTTATTGGCGAAAACCCTTCCGGGCACCTTGAGGAGAAAGTGAGTTAAAAGCGAACAAATGAGAAAGGTCTGTTGGTGGAAAACTGTTTCGAGGCACCGCAGGATGAACAAGGTCAAGGTTTGGGTAAAGTAATCAAGTTATGGAAATTCCGAGTCAACGAGGTATGGCAAGTGGAAGTTGATTGGTTGAACAGATTGGGCCGATTAGTCCGAAATGCATGTCATGATCATTGGTACCAGCTGTTCCGGTCAGATAAGTTTCTTTGCCTTCTTTTTTAGCAAGTCATCCGGTTTTGGATTCTTCGTATCCTTAACTCATAAAATCATTGCATTTCATTTTCTTATGGGGTTTATCTGTCTAAAGATGTTTCAATGTTAGTTTTGTTCAAAGCAAGTGGAAAAGGGTTTCAAAGCTCACTACCAGTTCCCAAAATTGCAAACCACAGCGTGGTTAGAGCATATTAAAGACAGCATGATAAAAGATGGAATATAGGGAATCACCGGAAGTTTCATCGGTGGAATGATTGAGTAATGTCGTGGGAAATGCAAAAGTCAAATAAAGGGGTCAGAGGTGTGAAACAACAGCATGGGTATAGACACTTGGGGTTGTCAAAGGATATGGTGTTCGAAAGTCAGTCAGAAAGTCAAGTGGTTCAGGGCCAGTTCGGGGAAGCCTGTCAAAACAAAACAATACAGTGAAAGGATTTTCAGCAAAAATGCCATCAACTAACCACCTTTTTAAACTGACAAATTTTTCTTTGATTGAAATAGGGGCAGAAAATTCGGTTGTTTCGGAGGAACTCTCCGTAAGGGGAAAACAAGCATTAACCAGGTTTGACCGTAAAGTGGGGATTGATCAACATACAAGATAATCATGGATAGTATGGGGAATATAAGTTGGTGTCAAAGTTTGCATGTTTAGAATAAGATCCAATTAAGAGTTGTCAGGACCTACCTGGATAATAGGATTTTGCCTTCAAATTCGTAGTAACAGTTGGTATAATGATTCAGTTAACACTCCCTCATGTACCCAGCTTCCAAACTGGGGCAGAAAATTTTCTTTGTTTTGTCTGTTTTGTTGAAATCAGGAGCCCGCCTGGAGAACAGAGGCATATATTTTCAAGTTCGGGAGCCCGCCCGTAGAACAGAGGCACATATTTTCAAGTTTTGAAGTCGGGAGCCCGCCCGTAGAACAGAGGCACATATTTTCAAGTTTTGAAGTCGGGAGCCCGCCCGCAGAACAGAGGCATATATTTTCAAGTTTTGAAGTCGGGAGCCCGCCCGCAGAACAGAGGCATATACTTTCAAGTTTTGAAGTCGGGAGCCCGCCCGTAGAACAGAGGCATATATTTTCAAGTTTTGAAGTCGGGAGCCCGCCCGTATAACAGAGGCATATATTTTCATGTTTTGAAGTCGGGAACCTGTTTTGAAGTCGGGAGCCCGCCCGTAGAACAGAGGCATATATTTTCAAGTTTTGAAGTCGGGAGCCCGCCCGTAGAACAGAGGCACATATTTTCAAGTTTTGAAGTCGGGAGCCCGCCCGTAGAACAGAGGCACATATTTTCCAGTTTTGAAGTCGGGAGCCCGCCCGTATAACAGAGGCATATATTTTCGAGTTTTGAAGTCGGGAGCCCGCCCGTATAACAGAGGCCCGCCCGTAGAACAGAGGCATATATTTTCAAGTTTTGAAGTCGGGAGCTCGCCCGTAGAACAGAGGCATATATTTTCAAGTTTTGAATTCGGGAGCCCGCCCGCAGAACAGAGGCATATACTTTCAAGTTTTGAAGTCGGGAGCTCGCCCGTAGAACAGAGGCACATATTTTCAAGTTTTGAAGTCGGGAGCCCGCC
>NW_017671143.1:317515-348465 GCF_001879085.1 Nicotiana attenuata | reverse complement strand
TTAGTTACAAGTCTTTGGTATGTTGCACCTGCATTTTTAAGACCAAAAGGCATTACTTTGTAACAGTAAGTCCCCTTGTCTGTTATAAACGAAGTTTTTTCTTCATCTGCGGGATCCATCTTGATTTGGTTGTATCCTGAGTATGCATCTAAAAAACTTAACAACTCATGCCCTGCAGTAACATCAATTAGTTGATCTATATGAGGTAATGGGGAAGAGTCTTTAGGACAGGCTTTGTTAAGATCTGTATAGTCTACACAAACTCGCCATTTACCGTTCTTTTTAGGTACTACAACAGTGTTAGCTAACCAATTAGGATACTTTACCTCGCGAATAGACCCATTCTTTAATAATTTTCGCACCTCATCTTGAATCACCTGATTTTTGAAAGTACCTTGCTTTCTTTTCTTTTGTTTGATAGGTGGATAAGACGGGTCTTCATTTAACTTGTGAGTCATTACCTCCGGTGGTATACCTGTCATATCAGAATGGGACCAAGCAAAATAATCTGCATTAGCTTTTAAAAATTCAATCAACTTACGTTTCATATCCGGGCTGAGATTGGCTCCTATGTAAACTTTTCTTTCTGGCCAGTGTATAAACAGTACTACAGCCTCCAGCTTTTCTATCGTTGTTTTGATGTTTTCATTTTCTTCTGGTTCTTGAATGGTATCAGGCCTTGAATCCGCATCTGTTTGCCTTTGTTCAGTTGAGGTTGATGTTATAATGTCCTCAACTGGATTCTGTAATTGCTATTTTTCTTCACCCCTCGCACTTAAATCTGCCACGGAGTTGATGCTCCTGGATGTCTGTTGGTCTCCCCGGATTTGACATATTCCCCAAAGCGCTGGAAATTTAATGACTTGATGCAAGGTTGATGGAACAACATCCATATCGTGGATCCATGGCCTTCCGAGAATTATGTTGTAAGCCATTTCCATCTCCACTACTTGAAATTTTGTGTCTTTGACGACACCTTCTGCGAATGTAGTAAGCATCACTTCCCCTTTCGTTACAACACTGGAATTGTCAAATCCTGACAAAGTATGTGATTTTGGTACCAATCTATCTTCTGCTTGCATCTCGCGTAGTACTCATAACAAAATAATGTTCACGGAACTGCCTGGATCAATTAAAACTCGTTTCACGTTAGTGTCATGTATAAGTAAAGATATTACCAATGCGTCGTTATGTGGAGTTAATAGACCCTCGGCATCTGCGTCATCGAACGTAATATTTTCTTCCTCTAAAACATGTCGCAGCCGCTTCCCGTGAGTAATTGTTACTTTGGAAACCTTATTGGCTGTTGTATACATCACACCATTGATTTCTTCTCCACCAGTGATAACATTAACGGTTCTTTTGAGAGAAGGTGGTTTGGGGGGTTCTTGCCTATTTTTCATGTATACTTGTTTACCTTTCTCACTGAATAACTCGGTAAGATACCCCTGTTTTAACAAATGATCAACTTCACTCTGCAAAAACCTGCAGTCTGCCGTTTTATGCCCGTGATCGTTATGAAATTCGCACCAATGATCAGGGTTTCGCCTGTTTGGATTCGACCTCATCTCCTTTGGCCATCGTACCTTGTCTCCCATGCTTCTTAAAACAGCCACGAGTTCAGAAGTGCTCACGTTGAAATTATAACCGCCAAACCTTGCCTTTAGACTTCTATCATCATATCGTGACTCACGTGTGCTTCGATCATTCCCAAATCTTGATGACGAACCTGACTCTCTATTCCTTGATCTGTGATCGTACCTCTGATTGTCCTGTTTTGACCGTGAGTCTCTTCCCGTAGGTCCCATGTATGGCTCATACCTGTTTTTCCGGACCTTTTCTCGTTTTTCGCCCGTCTCGAACTTACCTCTTCTTCTTTTTGATGCCGTGAAATAATATCTTCTTCAATCCTAAGCTTTGTGATATACCTGTTGTAAACGTCATTCCACGTTGTAGCTGGGAATTCACGAAGGCTTTCCTTGAGTCGCCTTGTAGCTTTTAAGCTCTTTTCATTCAAATTGCTTGTGAAAGCTATAGCTGCCCAATTATCAGGTACACGCGGTAATGTCATTCTTTCACGTTGGAATCTCTCCACGAATTCCCTAAGCAATTCTGAGTCCCCTTGTTTGATCTTGAAAATATCTTTCATTCTTTTTTCGACTTTTTGAGCTCCTGAGTGTGCTTTGATGAAAGAATCTGCAAGCTCAACAAAAGAATTTATAGTATTTTCGAGTAAAAGAGAATACCATGTTAGCGCTCCTTTAGTAAGTGTTTCACCAATTTTTTTGACTAATACTGATTCAATCTCCTGCTTAGTCAAATCGTTGCCTTTTACACCTGTTGTAAATGCGGTCACGTGGTCTCGTGGGTCTGTTGTTCCATCGTATTTTGGAATATCAGGCATTTTGAATTTCTTTGGAATTGGAAGGGGAGCTTCCAGGGTTGTTGTGAATATTTATCCATATCTACCCCTTTGATTACGGGTGGCACCCCGGGTATTTGCTCTATGCGGTCACTTTGCTCATTGAGCTGTTTCTGCAATGTTAGTACTAAATTTTGTAAATCTGAATTAACTAAGTTACCTGGTTCTCCCTCCTGTGATTCGCTGGGGGTTCCACCATTACCTAAATTAACAAGCCCGGAACGAGGGTTCTCCAGAGTGTTGTTATTTGGAGTGGGTGTGGGTGGTGCAGCAGGTAATTGGCTAACAAAAGCCTGAAGAGCTTTATTGACCTGTGAGGCAATAAGTTTTTGCAAGGCCTCATCCATAGCTTCAATATTTTCGAATTGAGCCTGCCCATCTGTATGAGATCCATCAGGAGTGCCTTCACGAGACCGCTGTGGAGAGCCTCGTGGAGAAGGAATCAGTACGTTATTGTTCTATGGATCTCCCTGAAGTTGTTGGTTTGTTTGGTTTTCTTGGTTTCCTTGAATATTGTCATTGTTGTTCGACATGGTTGATGCAACAAGGAAAGTTAAGCTAAAATAGAATGGATTATCAGATTCCCGGTAACGGCCAACTTGTTTAACCAAAAAATGGAATTTTGACTAAAGCTATAATTTAGAAGAACACGGGTTACTGATAATCGCAAGAATGAATAAAAGAAAGCAATTCGGATAGCAAGAATATAATCAAGAAAAACAAGTAAACCAAAGTTTATTCAGATAGTCTTTTTTTTTTACAATTGATCAATTATCTCCCCTTTATAGGTACCTTGGGGATAAGTGTTTTGCCTATGTCATAATAAGGCTATTATGGGCAATTAAAGACATTAAATACATTAAATACTACGTTGCATAATTATTATATTTAATACAGATTCTCTAACATTTTTGGTATTTAATGCTTACTAAATACTGTATCTGGACTCTCGTGTGCTGTCAGATTCATTCTCTTTGATTAAATGGCTTGAACAGGTAGGAGCGTTGCCTCTTTTTGAATAACCGCTCCTGCCTCTACTTTTGCTTTCTGCTCGTTACCAGTTGTAATTCTTTGACCAATCTATATGTCACGACACGTCATCTTTGTATCGTATCTCTTTAATATGTAAAATCAATTTTTTCCAATACACAACTCTTTCACTCTTTCACACACAGCAACAAATGTCAGAATGATAAGAAGAAGACGATCGACAATAAGAAGACGATCATATTCCTCGTCTTCTTCTTCTTCTTCTCCTCCTCCTTCTTCTTCTCCTTATTCTTCTTGTTCACCATATTTCTTCTTGTCAAGTTTTAACCCTACCACTGCTTCTTCTGATTCTTCAACGTTTGGATATTCTTCAGGGTCGGTCGCCGCCGGCGATACTGTTCTCGGAGTCGGATCGAGTTCTCCTTCAACTCCAGCAACTTCTACTAACACTTACACATTTTTTACTGGTTCTCTTTCGCCTTTTGAGTCCTCTGCTCCAGTAACTGCTCCTTCAAACACCACAACAGCAAAGCCTACGAGTACAGATATTCCAACTAATTCGTCGTCTTCGGTTTCAACAAATAGTACATTGACAGCCGCAACGTCGTCTTCACTACCACAATCAATCGTCTCTGTACCGGATATTGGTAAAGTTTTTTTTGTTTTTTCGTTTTTTGTTTGTTTTTTGTTTGTTTTTTGATGTTCAATGTTTAAGCTCTGTGAAACTCGTAATACAATGAATCTAGCTTAATTAATGAAAGTTTAATTCATGATTAGTTTATCTTCGCTGACACTATCTGTCTTACTCACTCGGTCTCAATTTATTCAGACTTGTTTGATCGAGCACGAATTTTAAGGAAAAATTAAATAATTTTAGAACTTGTGGTATAAAAAGATATAAATATGTATGCGGCTATAAATTAATTATTGATGTTGAAAGATATTTTTTGATAGACTAAAAAGGAAATTCACATAAATTGAGACAAATGGAGTAATTTTTGTAATCACTACAGAGAGAGAATTAATTTTCTAGTTGTTTCATTGGTTCAATAACAAGTCCAGGCAAAAACTAAGTCCATGTCCACTAGTGGGGGCTTCTTATTCTGTCGCTGTATGTATTCTAGTGTTGCTATACATAGCATTATTTATGAGAGAAGTGAATAGTTTTCTAACTGCTCAGAATGATGTACTTTGGGGAAATATATTCTTATAAAATAGAACAATGATGTGCTTTAGGGAAATATATATATCATTATAAAACAAAACAATGAAGTACTTTAGGGAAATATATTTGGGGTAGAAGAAGCTGTAATTTATAGGAAAGGGCAAAACATACTTTCTGCCCGTTACATGTTTGAATTTATAGTACAGGAGTACAACCATCTTATGAACAGTAAGGATTAGTATAGTGTCTTTCAAATTTATGTTAGGTGACAACTTATCCTAACTGGGGTTTAATCCTATGTTGCTCATTTCCTTCAAAAATGCTGCCCGGCGTTTCCGATCATCCAAAACTAATGTGTTTTATGGAGGATCTGACAGGGGGTGCTGCGGCATTTTAGGAGGATCCGAGCACCATAGGTTAAACTGACTACAAGTTCCTCTTCCAATCATTTAAGATATTTTGCATATGGTTGCTGGAATGTTTAGGTTCTTCTGCTACCGCCTGAGGGTAGGTTTAGATGATCAAGATGGAGATGTTCACGGTAAGAGTGAGCAAGGCATTAGAGCAGCTGCCAGCCAGTGGTGAATGACCTTTAGTTCCTGTCTGGTGATGAAGAAATCACTGAGGTAGAGAAAGTTACATGATGAGAATTAGGAAGTAATACAAAATATTGTGATTAATGTACAGACTTATGTTGTCCATCTCGCTCCGTGCAACAACACTGTTGTTAAAAGAAGCAGGAGTGCTGGTTAGCTCGTAGGTCGTAAAGAATGAGCCACAGGAGTGTGGCTTCGAGGTGGCTTCATTGCCTGGGAAAATGGGAGAAGATGATTTCAATGAGATCCCAGCCATGCAAAGGTTATTGCTGATGCCTAAATTAGAATTGGAGTTCTTCATGAAGTTCGAAACAAAAGAATAGAAAAAAGTTTCTATATGGCTTCCTCATTTTGAGACATTATGGCTTAGTGGTCGACCCAAGTAACAAAGAAGAAACCCCATAAAAACTTAGGGGGGCAGTAGTAGAGATGAATTTGGGAGAGTTAATGGTGGAGAGTAATTACTCATACCTTTGCACAAGGTTATGTGTTGCCATCTAATTGATCATAGGTAATGGCTCCGATTCTTTCTGGTCGTAGTTAGTGATGTCATCCGGTGCTTGCCCATGCACTAGTCTGTCCATATCCATGCCATTTTGTGTTTTTGTTTGTTATGGTTGTGCCATCTGTGACTTAATGTCATGAAGTAGGACAATTTTTAGGCAAATCGCCAAGTTGCTAATATGCAGCAGGCATGTAAAACAGTTCATATAAAGGTTCTCAGAACTACCTTCAACTTGACCTTCCCTGTGGCCTTTGGTGTGACCGGGTCTTGGTTGATATTTGGTAGCTGTATGTGTTTTGCAGTTCTCTTTATTAGACTCATTCCTTTGCTGCTTTACGTCTTTTTTTATTGTTCCATTGCCTGTATGCGTCTCTGTTTTCCTGGCTTCCAACAAGTATGCCTCTTCTTCTTTTTCTTTGCTTGACTTGTGTATTCTCAGAATTACAAGATGAAATGATTTCTTTCCCACATAGAATAATTATCTTCGAACTCCACACCGAACTCAGAATCTGGAAGTGTCTGCCCCATGTGGTAGATACCTGCTTTCCCCTTTTGTGTAGCTTATCTCAATTTAGGTCTGCCTCGGTTTTTCTTTTCATCTGCTAGCCGTTGAGCTACTTGAGTATTATAACATTTCTATGCCCCTGATTTTCGCAATGCCAGGAGATCCATTTTTTTTCATATAAGTTTTTCTGTAATCATGGGTATGAAGTACAGTGTCATTTTCAAGTTTATTTGACCAAGTGCCTTTTGAATTATCTTGGTTGGTTATCATAGCTCGTAGAAAGTTCTTTAAACTCAAGTGCCATTCCAATAATCTTGGTTTTCACAGCTTGTAAGGAAATTTTTAGTTTTGTACTACTTGGCGAGTGGCCTATCTCTATGAGCCCCGGCTCAACTCAGCCCATAGGAAAAAGATCAAGTGTCTAGCTCGCCTTGCTGGTACATCAGCTTTTGTGTTGATTCATTAGAGAGGTCCTTGCCGGAGACAGAGGCATTTCTTTGCCGGTGGAGCTGATGTTTACACTCTCCTACATGACTGCATTTGTTTTTTAAGTCAACTAAGTGACATTATTACTTCCCAACATTTCATGTTGTTTTTTTTGTTTATTTGCATTAACAGACCCTGCTATTTGTTCCCCGGAGCGGAATGAAGTTGCTGCAATTTTGGCAAGCCAATGTGAGAAGCTTCTGTCCTGCCAAGCTGCCAGGCGAGCTCAGCAGCAGGTCTTTGGAGCCACGTGGTCCGAAACACCAAGTTCAAGCAAGCCCGTCAATGATGATACTCTTACACCTGCTGCTACTGCTGAACAGAAACATGGGGAGTCCAAGCCGTGCAGTGTTCCTATGACCAGCACCCCTTCAACCTCCACTCATTCAGCTCCATTGGACTCAAAGTCAGGCAGCTCAGTGCTCCGCAGCTCGCAGGCTGCTGAGGAGCAGCCTTCCTGTTCATCGGTCGATCTTCTGCACTCAACAATCGGGATGTGGGAACGGGTTGTCGCGGATAAGAAGACAAATCAAGAGGTCACTGAAGAGGGGCTTCGTCACTTCTACGAGGTCAGTTTTCTCTTCTTTTTTTCTTTCTTTCTTTCTTGATGAAGTTAGCCTCTCCTTCCACCTTTGTTTCTTCTCTCTTTTTTGTTTCTTGACCTCTTTCCTCCCTTTTTGTAGGGCATCAACTATTTTTGTCTTCAGTCTGAACGCCTCCAAGTAGCAACTGCCAAGTATAACGAGGCAGCAAAAGCGAGTGATGACCTGGAAAATGCGATGGCTTCTTTGAAAGATAAGTTGGCAGAAGCCGATCGGAAGCTCGAGGACTCTCAGAAGGAGAAGGAGAGGCTTGGACATGAGTTAGCTGGGGCTGCAAACACAATCACTGCTCTAACTGGTGAGAAGGAATCCCTTTTGCGGGTCCAGACGATCCTTCACCAGAAGATCGTCGAGCTGGAAAAGGAGTTGGAGGAGGTCGGTCCTGCTGCTATCCGGAAATACAAAGCTTCCTCTTTGTACAGACAGGAACTCATGGAGTATGCTGCTCCTTACATGGGAAAAGGGGTGAAGCTGGCCATAGAGAAAATCAAGGCTAAAGACACTACTTTTGATCCCAAAACCTACGGCCTGGAGATATACATGCTTCCTCCAGAAGCTGATGTCGATGAATTCTCGTCTGAGGAGGAAGGTGATGATGGTGCCGAGCAAGAGCACAATGAGGTGAATCCAAGTGCTCGTGCTCGAGATTTAGCTGAAGGAGCAAGTTTATAAGACTTTGATCATAGATGTGTCGTTGGCATAAGTGCCGAATAGGCAAAAGTTCCCCCGAGCACAGCTTGAAGCTCTTTCTATTTTACCTATGCTTGCTTATGCTAATGCAACTTAGGTGGTTCCTCTGTCTCTGAACAAGTATGTTTTGTGCTCCACTTGGAGGTGTTAATAAAGTATATATGATTGAATGTGCTAAGATCAGATCTCTGCAATATATAAAGTGTTATTTCAGGATTGCTGGAATTGTTAGATAACTCATTTTAGTAAAGATTTTTTCTTTTTTGCAAGTCTAGAAAGTGAAAATTCAAATTGACATGATGTAAGTAATGTTTACACTGTTGGGGTTTTAAGCATTAATATGGCTTAAAAGAGGGTGAATGGGAAATGGAGGGAAATGAAATTTTTAAGTGAAATTTTAAGTTTTCCCCTTGACAAAGGGACATTGTCCCATATTGGAAGAGGAAGAAGTTTTTGATGGTATATAAGCAATTACTCTTCTTCTAGCTCTTAAAGAGTTGAGAAGAAGGCAAGCCTCGCGCAGCCGTCGTAGTCGTCGCTCGGCTTCGGCTTCGACTTAATGATTGATTGATTGATTGATTGATTGATTGATTCGGTCAATTGATTGATTAATTTTTTGGACCAAATTTATTTGTTAATAGTGTTATAAAACAATAAATGAAGAAGAAGAGAATTGCAGAGAAAAGTAGAGGGAGAGAATTCTTATTGATTTTGGATGATTTACAATGGAATAAAACCCTCTATTTATAGGGAGAGGGTGACTTAGCCACCAAGCAATGAACCCTAGAATCTCTCTAAATATGGACATTCACCATAAATAGAAATCTATTTATAACACTCCCCCTGAATGTCTATTCAATAGATAATGTGCCTCGTTAAAACCTTAACTAAAAGAAAACCCAATGGGAAAAAAAATTATAGAAAAGAAAAAAGAGTACGCATATCTAACAATACGCCTTTTGGTTGCCTCGTTAAAAACCTTGCAAGGAAAACCCAGTGGGACAAAACCTTGTAAGGGAAAAAGAGTACAATGCGTATTAACTCCCCCTCACGATAGCATCACTTCACATCCTTAAGCATTTGCATTCCAATCTTGTGCACCATCTTCAAAAGATCTTTGGTAGATATTTGATAAACAAATCAGTCATATTAACTTGAATGAATATATTGCACCTTGAAATCATCATTCTTGATAGAGATGAATTGTCTTCATATGATCTTGTTGGAATCGTCAGTTCAATATCTTCACATAGGGGTGAAAACTCTTGCTATCATATTATCATGCTTATAGTTATAGCAAGATACATATATGCACAAATTGCATTTAGGATATAGTACTTCATGACCATGAATTCTATATGCTTTAAGCAATTTAAATCCTTCAAGGATTTTTAAGTCATATAAGCCATATAATAGACTTTAGATGCATATCAAGTTTTCATGTCATGCTAGACATATAAGATATCGAAAACTGATTGCACATATCATTGGCTTTATACTTTCAAGTATTTGAACTACATGTTCAAAACTACATGTCTTTCATATGAATTCAAATTATACTTGAATTGTGGCTCTTCCATTTGGCCAATATTTTTGTGTCTATATTCGATAGACTTAAGATCCTCATCTATCTTAGCGCTATGATAGATGTCGTCGACAAATATTTTATATCGGTTTCAATATTTTTTCATAAAGACATAACATAGAGATCTCTTCATTCATATTTTCAGGTACCTGAATCTCTCTTGAGATTTTATGAAGTGTTATGTCATGTGATCTTCTAGATCACTTGCATCCTTTATTATGATCATTTGCTCATCTTCTTTATGAAGAAGTTTATTTGAAGCCGATTTGTCTATACGCTTTAAGTGTACCATAGACTTTGTCCTTCTAGGACTTAATAGGAGTATTTGCAATGAGAATATAGTTACTTTCTTTGGGTCAGCAAATGCGTCTGGCATGCTTTGCAATATATTGCAATTGAATTATCCTTTTATGAACTTCAAGTTCATATTATCTTATTCGAGGATCTAGATGTATAAATGATAATTCATTCCACGTAACCTTTTCTCAACTGTTTATCATGTCTCCCCCTCATGTTAGAAAAACTAACCTGTTTTCTCAACTTTGAAAACCCATCTTTGTGCGTTATGGTGTTAATCAAAATATACACCGCACATCAATAATAATAAGATGGAATTATTTGGTTCCTGACCATGAACCACTTGTGAGGGGAGAAATTAATATACTTTCGTATATAACGTATATCAAACTGGTATATAAAACTTTGTTCTCATAAGTAATTGTTTAGCTATTAAGTGGAGGATCTCAATAAATCATTTTGCTAAACCAGCTGTGATGTAGACCAACTTATCAAGATGAACTTCTTGAATAGAAAATCTGGAATATGCTCTAAATTAAATTATTGAGCAAGTACCTCGCAAACACCATGTTGCGGGTTAATAATAATCGCACATGTAACCATCTCATAGATGCATCTTATGTGGTATACATGGCAGGTGAATGGGCCCATATTCACCTTTGATATTTCCAGCATTCATGGGATTCAATCCCAATTTTAGTTGATCTATTAATTAATGAGAACAAGCAATATAAGAGAATTCGTAAAGAAGTTTCTAGTTCTTTAATATTTACCCATGTGAATTCTCTATTATTTTTGCACATCATACATGAATTAACATGGCTAAACCAAGTATGCCAACTGGATAAATTATCAATATTGATAAACTTCAGGTTTACACCATGATGTGTGCAATTATGAATAAACTCCAAGTTTATTATGATAAGGGTTTTTATATCAATAAATATCTACTTCATTGTGGTATTCTTTTGTTTATGTAGTACAAATTGGAGAATAAAGCGGGTAGCTTTTCACATACATATTACCCCGCTACAAGATGTAGTAATAGAAGATATTAAATCTTTCCTTTATTTATAGTCTCAATATAATCAACCGCTTTCGCGTATACTTTGGAAACTGAATAAGTTTCTCTGAGACTTACTACAACACAATACCTTATTGGTAATTAATTGTGTTTCTCCAAAATAGTATAATTGGCTCTTGCAGAGTTCTCAATTAATTTTGTAGTACCACATATTCATCAACACCCATATGGTGAATATCTCTTTTAAAGAGAAAGTTATACCATTATGGTTATGGTCAAAATTATATGCAAGGTCTGTTTCTTGCATTACCGTTGACTTTTAATAATCACAATGCCAAAATATTTTGGCGTACAATAGGTACGTGACCAATGACCATTCATGCCATAATAATGACATTATTTTCTTATATCATCTCAAACCTCCTTTTAGAGGCGAGTGTGGTATATTCACTACCACTAGCAAATTTATACTCTTCCAAGAATGAATATGTATTCATAAATCAGGTGTTTTCACATTCACATCATGAATGGACCATAGTCATCCGTATGTGCTTTATGAAACCTTATGTCAAATCGATGACAAACATTAATTTCATAGAGTGAAGGCTTATTTTGAGAATCCTTATTATTCTTATTACCATGATAATGACGATTATAATTTCGTCTATTACCACGTCCACATCCATTGATACCTTCATAGTAATAATTTTGTCTTCTTTCAGACTTATCACATACTGCTATCGCATTCTCTTAAGGGAATAGAATGGAGCAAATTCAATGGGACGGGTTTTCACTTCTTGTGCTCACGATCATACATGACTTTGACCATGGCAAGACATAGAAATTTTACCACTTCAAGTGGTTATAATTTCTTACAAACTCCATTAGAGTTATAATCAAACTTTGTTGTCTTTGCTTGTATATAAAATCAAACTATAGAATTTCAAGAATTTAAAGAGAAAAATAAAGTAAGATACTTACCTTAAATCCAGAATTTAATCATGAAGGAAATTCATAGAACAATTGACAATCATTATGATCAACCCCAAAGCTTCTACTCAATTGGTTAGAGCCTCGTGCTGATAACGTGTTATAAAACAATAAATGAAGAAGAAGAGAATTGCAGAGAAGAGTAGAGGGAGAGAATTCTTATTGATTTGGGATGATTTACAATGGAATAAAACCTTCTATTTATAGGGAGAGGGTGACTTAGCCACCAAGCAATGAACCCTAGAATCTCTCTAAATATGGACATTCACCATAAATAGAATTCTATTTATAACAAATAGTAAATATTAAACAGAAAATTATTATTAAATATTCATTTTAATAATAAAATATTAATATTAAAATCCAACGGAACCGTTTTCAGTTTTTCAGTTGTGTAACTGAAAATTAAACTTCCCTCTTTAATTCCCGATTTATTATTAAATAAATTAGCCATTTATGTTATGGCATTTATGCCATGGCCGTTTTGCATAAACAGCCATTCTGAAGAGTTGCACCTCTTTATTTTTTAGCCCAACATTGGCTATAAATACAAGTCCATTCTCTCAGAATTTCCATACGATTTTCTGAGTTCTCCTCCTTTCTTCTGCATTGTTTATCTTCAAAGAAAGCAACAGTAAGTGTGATTTGCTACTGAACTTTGTGTTAGCTGAAACACTGGGTTTGAAGTACCACTACACCAGTGTGTAATTCGTTCTATCCTGGGAGAAAATAATCCATAACCTTGGTACTAGGTGGGGATTAAATTCCTTAAGGAAACACTGTAAATTCAGTAAGCTCGGATTAACTTTTGTTTCGTTTACATTTTCTTTTTATATATTGTTTTATCTTTTTCAGAATTAGTTTACAAATACAACTTACTAACAAGCTTAAGGAATATATTATATATATTTAATATATTTTCTTATTTGTGTTATATTCACTATTCTGGAGATTAAAACCTTTGAGGTTTTCTACTCCGCTGGAGATTAAAATCTACGTGATTTTAACGTTTGCTTGTGTCATTCTTTTACAAAAATGACTAATGATAATGGAAACCAAGTTGTTCCAATGGTGACTGCCAATGCATCGACAAGCCGAACACCGGCATTGGCACCGGCGGAGAAACCCGAAAAAATTTCCGGGTTAGATTTCAAGCGATGGCAGCAGAAGATGTTCTTCTACTTGACTACTTTAAGTCTGCAAAGTTCATTAAGGAAGATGTTCTTGTTCTGCCCGAAGAAACTCCAGAGAATGAACGCTTTCTCGTGATTGAGGCATGTAAGCATTCTGATTTTTTGAGCAAGAATTATGTTCTTAGCGGACTGGAGGACGATCTGTATAATGTCTACAGTGGCGTGGAGACGTCAAAAGAATTGTGGACTGCGCTTGAAAAGAAATACAAAACTGAAGATGCTGGGTTGAAGAAATTCGTTGCCGCTAAATTTTTGGACTATAAAATGGTAGATAGCAAGTCTGTTATTACCCAAGTCCAAGAATTGCAAGTGATTATTCACGATCTCCTTGCTGAAGGTATAAATCGAATTAATACTGATGTTGAAAGTAGTAATATTAGTATTTTTACTAACAGAATTTTCATTGAAGGTCTTGTCATCAATGAAGCATTCCAAGTAGCAGCGATGATTGAGAAGTTGCCTCCTTTGTGGAAGGACTTCAAAAACTACTTGAAACACAAACGCAAGGAGATGTCGCTTGAAGATCTCATTGTTCGGTTGAGAATCGAAGAGGACAACAAAGCTGCTGAAAAGAGAGGCCGTGGAAACTCGACAATAATGGGAGCAAACATTGTTGAGGATACTTCTCAAAATAAGAGAAAGAGGAAGTAGGCTTCTGGACAAAAAAGCAACCCAAGCAAGAAGCGGTTCAACGAAAATTGCTACAACTGTGGGAAAGCTGGGCACAAATCTACGGAGTGCCGTGCTCCGAAGAAAGACAAGAAGAAGGGTCAAGCAAACATGGTTGAAAAGCATGAAGATGTTGATGACTTGTGTGCTATGCTTTCTGAATGCAATCTGGTGGGAAATCCTAAGGAGTGGTGGATTGATTCTGGAGCCACTCGCCATGTTTGTGCTGTTAGGGAAGCCTTTGCAACATATGCTCCTGTTGGACCCGAAGAGACGCTTTCTATGGGAAATGCTGCAACCGCCAAGATTGAAGGATGTGGGAAAATCTTTCTGAAAATGACTTTTGGCAAGGTGGTGACATTTAACAATGTCCTTCATGTTCCCGAGATTAGGAAGAATTTAGTCGCTGCTGGACTTCTTGTTAAGAACGATTTTAAGTGAGTTTTTGTATCTGATAAGGTTGTAATAAGTAAGAACGAAACGTTTGTAGGAAAAGGTTACCTCATTGAGGGCCTTTTCAAGCTGAATGTAATGCTTGTTGAGAATAATAATAAAATTTCAGCTTCGTCTTACTTACTTGAGTCAAACGAATTATGGCATATACGTTTGGGTCATGTCAATTATAAAACCTTGCGGAAAATGATTAACTTGGAAGTATTGCCTAAGTTTGAATGCGACAAATCAAAATGTCAAATATGTGTGGAATCTAAGTATGTTAAACATCTTTATAAGTTAGTTGAAAGGAATTTAAATCCTTTAGACTTAATTCACACAGATATTTCCGACATGAAGTCAATACCATCTCGTGGTGGAAAGAAGTATTTCATAATTTTTATTAACGATAGTACTCGATATTGCTATGTTTACTTGCTTAATAGTAAAGATGAAGCAATAGACGCATTCAACTAATATAAAAATGAAGTTGAAACGCAACTTAACAAGAAACTCAAAATGATAAGAAGTGATAGGGGTGGTGAATATGAATCTCCTTTTGAACAAATATGTTTAGAATTTGGAATTATTCATCAAACAACGGCCCCTTACACGCCCCAATCCAATGGGATTGCGGAAAGAAAGAATCGTTCATTAAAGGAGACGATGAACACATTGTTGATAAGTTCTGGTTTGCCACAGAACTTGTGGGGGGAAGTCGTTCTTACAGCTAACCGGATTCTAAATCGAGTACCCCATAGCAAAACACAATCCATTCCATATGAAAAATGGAAAGGAAGGAAGCCTAACTTGAATTATTTTAAAGTGTGGGGGTGTTTGGCAAAAGTGCAAGTTCCTAAACCCAAAAGGGTTAAAATAGGACCGAAAACCGTTGATTGTGTTTTCATAGGATATACGACCAATAGTAAAGCATATCGATTTCTGGTTCATAAATTAGAAAATCCCGACATTCATAATAATACGGTTATAGAATCAGATAATGCTGAGTTCTTTGAAAATATATATCCGTATAAAAAGGACTGTGAGTCGATTGGTGAAGGATCTAAACGACCTCGGGAAGAAACAAAAGAAAGTACATTTAATCAGGAGGATCCAAGACGTAGTAAACGTCAAAGAACGTCTACTTTATTTGGACCAGATTTTGTGACTTTCTTATTGGAAAATGAGCCTCGAACAATTAAAGAAGCTATGTCTTCTTCGGAATCATTATTTTGGAAAGAGGCAGTCAATAGTAAAATAGAATGCATATTGAATAACCATACACGGGAATTGGTTTATCTTCCTCCTGGAAAAATAACTTTGAGTTCCAAATGGATTTTTAAGAGAAAAATGAAAGATGATGGCACTATTGATAAATTTAAGGCAAGACTTGTAGTCAAAGGGTATAGACAACGAGAAGGTCTTGACAACTTTGATACATACTCTCCAGTTACAAGAATTACGTTCATACGGTTGTTAGTAGCATTAGTTGCAGTGTATGATCTTGAAATTAATTAAATGGACGTTAAGATGGCCTTCTTAAATGGAGATTTGGAGGAAGAAATCTATATGGAACAACCTGAAGGGTTTGTGGTTCCAGGTAACGAAAAGAAGGTATGTAGACTTATTAAGTCCCTTTACGGACTAAAACAAGCACCCAAACAATGGCATGCGAAATTTGACCAAACAATATTATCAAATGGTTTTAAGATAAATGAATGTGATAAATGTGTGTACATTAAAAATATTTCAAATCACATAGTCATTGTTTGCTTATATGTGGACGATATGCTGATAATAAGTAATGACATTGCCAACATAAATGCTACTAAACGTATGCTAACTAGAAGTTTGATATGAAGGACTTGGGAGTTGTTGATTTAATTCTGGGGATTAAGATCCATAAGACTCCTCAAGGTCTGTCCTTGTCACAATCTCATTATATTAAGACAGTACTTGAAAAATTCAAGTACTTAGGGTTTAAAGTTGAAAAGACTCCAATTGACGTGAATCTTGCATTAGCAAAGAACAAAGGCCAAAGCATATCACAATTGGATTATGCTCGTGTGTTGGGATGCTTAATGTACATCATGAATCGTACACGACCAGATATAGCTTGTGCTATAAGTAAATTGAGTCGATACACGAGCAATCCAGGTCAATCTCATTGGATGGCAATGAAACGAGTTTTGGGATATTTAGAACAAACCCAAGGCTTTGCTTTGCACTACCGTAAATATTCTGGTGATTGAGGGATACTGTGATGCTAACTGGATCACCGGTTCAGCTGATTCGAAGTCCACAAGTGGGTATGTATTCGCTATTGGTGGAGGAGCGGTATCTTGGAAGTCATCCAAACAAACTTGTATTGCTCGCTCTACAATGGAGGCTGAATTCATAGCCTTAGATAAAGCCGGTGAAGAAGCTGAATGGCTCCGGAATTTCTTGGAAGACATTCCATTTTGGCCCAAACCGTTGGCACCAATATCCATACATTATAATAGTCAAGCGGCAATTAGAAGGGCTGGGAGCGTTATGTATAACGGTAAATGATCACGCCCAACTATGCCTTATAAAAAGGACAAAGCGGTCGTTGCAAATATAATCCGGTTTACAAGTCCGGAGTCAAATCCCACAGAGAACTAAGGCTTAGCTACAGTTGTTCACTATCACCAAGAATACAAGCTTGAACAATTTCTAACTTATAGATATTAAGATTCTTGTGTTTAACTAACTAACTAACAAATTAAAATAATAAACTAACACTAAAGATACTACAGGTTGGAGAAAAGATTAAGGAGGTCTAGAGTTATGATTTCCCCAATTGTCGGAACCCTTCCCGCTATGTCTTCTATAATTTCGCCTAAGTATTCTCTGCCGATCATGAGCGCTCTGCTTGTTGTAATTCTCTCCCGAGTAATTATGACAATTTACTAGACATACTCTCCCGAGTTACGCTAGCTGGCTTTAATTACAGCTCACTTAGATCGCACCCAAGTTTTCGTTATCCCTAATCCCACCTTTAAACCCTTGGTTATTGATTCCTCACATACGTCGGGAGTGATGTTGTTCAACAACTACCTAAATATGCACTCTCTCCCGAGTAATACATACCAAATAGGCACGGCTAATTGAGGGCCCTTCAATCAACCACAAGAATAATATAGTTGAACAAATAGAGAAAATACTATGGCTCAATTATATAAAAACACAACAAGAATTATCCTACAAAAGGTTCCATCAAAACTCTAGATAACAAATTAGCTATTCATAATGGTATGTAAAACTACAATACTAAAAGTTATAACCAACAATGAAAAATAGGAAGAGGAAGGAAAAACTCGTCGAAGAATTCCCCGCCTTGCTCCTATTGTGTCTCTGCCTCCTTAGGTCGAATCTGTGTCAAAAATTGATCTCCTCTCCTTAAAATACTGTTTTTCCATGTATATATACCAAGTAGGGTCGGGCCCAAATAATTATACCTTCTCTTAAGCGAAAAAGGACAAGTTTCCAGGCCTGGACGTCCGCGGCCGCGGTCCGGGCGCGGTATGGGCACGGTACTTTCCCAGTGTACTGCCTCAGTCCGCGTCAGGTCCGCGGTTGCGGTTTCGACCGTGTGTTTCACCCTGTTTCGTTTGGAATTTGGAAAAACGTAAAACATGAAATTGTAGCCCTTTGAGTAGCTTTCCAACTATATATTGTGGAGCTCAAATGGAGTTCTGAGCGAAAAGTTATGTGTATTTTACTAGATAGTGCGAAATATGCCTACTCGATTCTTCGTTTTGTTGCTCTATCATCCGTTAATCCCTGAATACGATCCCGGCTTAATTCCTTGGGCTTTTACTGAGACTTCAAAACTCCAAATCACTTGAATTCATTCCATAACATCTACATAGCTCGGTATCATCCCTACAAGGCATAAAACACACAATTAGTGCAAGACACTAGCGATTAAAGCTCAAACTCAATTAAAGTGCAGTAAATTTGAGTGTAATAAGCGACTAAAATACGTAATTATAGCCTATCATCAACACCCCACACTTAAACCGTTGCTCGTCCTCGATCAATTAAACTACACTTTTTTTTATAGACACGACCTTTTTAAAAAATTCTCCTAACTCATCACACCAAGAGTATTTAAAATAGACTAAGCACAAAAGCATAACATCTTCACCTCAAGATTTGACTCACAAGTACCATGCATTATTCACAACTCACCCACTTACTCTAACATAGAGGTCACTGACATTACCTTTCCTTCATGAATCAAGTGCCCTCACACAACAAAAGAGAGTAGTTCCACACAATAAAATTTAAGAACACTTAGGAACTCAAGATAGAAAGAATTCACTCACTCTCAGAAATAACATTCATATGCCGCAAAAGATGCACCATAGGCTTGCCCGTAGTGTACTACTCTACTAATCGAGCTTATTCAGTCTAGGATCAAGTAGGACTTTATTTGGTTGTAATGTAGGTTGCGGGACGGGGGATACATTTAGATATAAGAGTGACTACACCTCTCTAAGCACTTTAATACATATACT
Source organism: Nicotiana attenuata (assembly GCF_001879085.1). Taxonomy (NCBI): domain Eukaryota; kingdom Viridiplantae; phylum Streptophyta; class Magnoliopsida; order Solanales; family Solanaceae; genus Nicotiana; species Nicotiana attenuata. Next base: position 329,767 of record NW_017671143.1, on the reverse strand, counting down.
TTAACATTCAAACCCCATACTTATGTCAAACCAAACTCCACCTTCACATCAACGTATATTACCCCATACTTCTTTAAGCACAATTACATCAAGAGTCACCACTTATCAAGGAATACTTTTTTTTTACAGCAATACAACTATTTCTTTTTCAATTCAAGTGGCTCTTACTTGTTCAAAACAGTGCACCTTTCTCCTTATTTCATTAGTTCCACTCAAAAGCCAAACCAACCACCCCACACTTTAACTTTTACAAAGTTCATAGACAATTCAAGTGCTCATGAGAGGTTACAATGGTTCAAATAGATGGTTAATTCAAACAAATGGGTAAGACTTGTAATGTGGTTGCCAAAAAAACAAGATTACAGGCTCAAAGGGGTTAACAACAATACATAACAATTATGTGGGTAAAATATACATATCTGGCTCAACAAAGAAACGCCTATATCACTTCCAAGACTGAACAAAACTACTATTTCGCTTTGCAAACACACAGGGCAAGTTTTAGGCAAATCAAATGCAATGCACAGAATATAACAAATCCTTACACACACATGGCACATAACTCACTCAGAACTGCACTCATCAAGACACTCTAGTCAAAGCAGTTAAGCAAATTTAGGATCATACAATTTAATATACTTATACAAGAGTCAAAAACTGAGCCTAAGCGTCACAACCAAAGTACTCACTATTCTCAAGGCATAACAAAGTCAAGAGATATTGCTTCAATTCAAAACACAACACAATGGCTCCTACTCCCAAAAAAAACTAACTACACCCGGTTAGAAAAAACCCTTGGAAAAGAACCGCGGCACAAAGAAAAACCAAGGGGGAATTACTACACTACCTACAAAAAAAATCTTTTTTCTTTTTTCTTTAGACTTAAATCCCTCAAGAAAATTGTCTAATAGATCCATCTTCGGGAAAAGTCCAATCTTTTCTATTTTAAACCAAAAAAATATTCAATTAAACTAACATAACTAAAATAGCATAGAAAGCCACCCAGACAATCTCCTCACCCCATACTTAAAATTGTGCATTGTCCCCAATGCACACCCATACATACAAGAGGGTAAAAGAAACTCCCTAGTAGGCCAAAGGCCGAAGCACTTGCATCTTATGGGGTACTCAGACTTCTCCCAGGTCTGGTCCTTCGTGCAGGTACCTCACACTTTTTTCCAACCATTTGGTTTGCTGTTGCATCCTTCCAATAGCTTTGCTTTCCATGCTCCTAGAAAATAAAATACTGACACTACAAAATAATACAATTAAAAAATATTAAAAAAAAAAAAAAAAGAAAGCAGTAAAGCTGGGTTGCCTCCCAGCAAGCGCTTGAATTAACGTTGCGGCACGACGCGAATCACTTTCTGCCTCCACTTTGAACTTATGAATCGGACCCCAAGTTTTGATTCTGCTCTATGATCATGCTCATGGGGTGGTAGAACAAATCTGACTGGCCCAATAAAACAATGTAGTATTCTGTACTTCTTGGCCTTTGGATGAGATGTGTATTCCCGGCTTTCTGGCACGAAGGATTCCAGAATGTAGGCATCTTGTTCCTTACTCCTTGACTCCTCAAATGGCTCGGACGACTCTATTTCCATATCATCATCTAAACACAATGTAGAAAAATGCTTGGAGTGTGGACCGATGCGCTCAACTACATGAACGTTGGGACTGTCTACATTCTCAACACTAATGACAATAGAGTCAACTAAATATGTATCCTCAATATCCTTGGTTGACTCTAGTATCTCTTCTACAACATCGACATCCTCAAAATCTAGTTCGATTGATTGTTGGTGTTCTACTCTGGCCTTCTCCTCTAGCTCATCTTCGTATTTTTTTACATTCTCCAGTATAATGGCAATTTCTGCAGCCAATTCATGCTCATATTGGCTACTATCCACAATATCAACTTGTTGCGCTTTACAAGGTTCAATTAATTTATTCGCTTGAGCCTCCAAGTTGTGAATAGTTGCCGTTTGCCTTTGTATCTGCCGTGTTCTCTTATCATATAGTTCCATGCAACACTTTAACATAGCTTTGATCTCTTTCCGGTCATCATCCCTGGGTTCTTTGTTCCTATTAACTTCACAAGAAAAAAAAAAGAACCATCAAAGTAAGGGGTTGGGGGAAGATAAGAACTATAAGCACAACCATGAAAGTGATCATCTTGACCACCACACATATCATACACATTCCACATATAAGATTGAGTTGGTGCACAAAACTCGCTCTCGGAAATATTTTGATAATTTTGCCCTGGGTGGTTTCCTTCACAATATGCATAAGGAGGATTAAAAGTAGAATTACCAACATCCAAATTCTCATAATTCCATGATGCCATGTTTCTCAAATAAACAAATAAAACTAAAATTAAAAAATTAAAAAAAATCAAATACTAAAAAATAAAATAAAAGTTCAAACTTGAAACCTAGTAATATGTACACCTACAACTACACCGTTAGTTCCCCGGCAACGGCGTCAAAATTTGATCACGTCCAACTATGCCTTATAAAAAGGACAAAGCGCTCATTGCAAATATAATCCGTTTACAAGTCCGGAGTCGAATCCCACAGAGAACTAAGGCTTAGCTACAGTTGTTCACTATCACCAAGAATACAAGCTTCAACAATTCCTAACTTATAGATATTAAGATTCTTGTGTTTAACTAACTAACTAACAAATTAAAATAATAAACTAACACTAAAGATACTACAGGTTGGAGAAAAGATTAAGGAGGTCTAGAGTTATGATTTTCCCAATTGTCGGAACCCTTCCCGCTATGTCTTCTATAATTTTGCCTAAGTATTCTCTACTAATCATGAGCGCTCTGCGTGTTGTAATTCTCTCTCGAGTAATTGCGACAATTTACTAGACATACTCTCCCGAGTTACGCTAGGTGGCTTTAATTACAGCTCACTTAGATCGCACCCGAAGTTTCGTTATCCCTAATCCCACCTTTAAACCCTTGGTTATTGATTCCTCACATATGTCGGGAGTGATGTTGTTCAACAACTACCTAAATATGCACTCTCTCCCGAGTAATACATACTAAATAGGCACAGCTAATTGAGGGCCCTTCAATCAACCACAAGAATAATATAGTTGAACAAATAGAGAAAATACTACGACTCAATTATATTAAAACATAACAAGAATTTATCCTACAAAAGGTTCCATCAAAACTCTAGATAACAAATTAGCTATTCATAATAGTATGTAAAATTACAATACTAAAAGTTATAACCAACAATGAAAAATCGGAAGAGGAAGGAAAAACTCGTAGAAGAATTCCCCGCCTTGTTCCTATTGTGTCTCTGCCTCCTTAGGTCGAATCTGTGTCAAAAATTAGTCTCCTCCCCTTAAAATACCGTTTTCCCATGTACATATACCAAGTAGGGACGGGCCCAAACAATTATACCTTCTCCTACGCAGAAAAGGACAAGTTTCCGGCCTGGACGTCCGCGGCCGCGTTCCGGGCGCGGTACTTTCCCAGTGTACTGCCTCAGTCCGCGGTCGCGATTTCGACCGCGTTTTTCGCCCTGTTCTGTTTGGAATTTGGAAAAACGTAAAACATAAAAGTTGTAGAACTTTGAATTAGCTTTCCAACTATATATTGTGGAGCCCAAATGGAGTTTAGAGCGAAAAGTTATGTGTATTTTACTAGACAGTGCGTAATATGCCTACTCGATTCTTCGTTTTGTTGCTCTATCATCCGTTAATTCCCGAATACGATCCCGGCTTAATTCCTTGGGCTTTTACTCAGACTTCAAAACTCCAAATCACTTGAATTCATTCCATAACATCTACATAGCTCGGTATCACCCCTACAAGGCATAAAACACACAATTAGTGCAAGACACTAGCGATTAAAGCTCAAACTCAATTAAAGTGCAGTAAATTTGAGTGTAATAAGCGACTAAAATACGTAATTATAGCCTATCATCAGTAAATATCGTCATATACGATGAATACATAAAATCGTTAGGCAATTACTCTCTAGAGGAATTATCACGATTGACTATTAAAGTCAAGTGATAATGTGGCAGATCCACTTACAAAAGGCCTAACTAGAGAGGTGGTTGAGAAATCATCAAGGGGAATGGACTATGGCCGAGAACAAGTTATTGTGGCGGTAACTCTACGTAGAAGACTGGAGATCCCAAGATCTAGGTTCAAGGAGATCAAACAAAGTCATTAATGACGGTTCAACATTGTCAACTAAAATTTTGGTCCATTCTCGTGACGAGACAATGTTCAGTACCAAGGATAAAGCATTAAGCTTTTTAATGATTACTAAATTTGATACGGGGTATATCAAATAGTGTATCTACGGGATGACACGTTTAGGAATCACCTATGTAAGTGTGATGTGTTAGCCGCTTCAAGGAGAATTTTGTAAGGCCAGTTCTCTACGCACTTATTAAACCAGGCGTGTTCATGGCTGAGACGAACACAATAATGAGAACCAAAGACGGTTAAGGGTTGATTGTATGACTTATGGTTGTCTAGGTATACACCAAAGTTCGACGGTTCAAAGATATCAAATCTACCGATTGACCGAGTATATCCGACATAAGTTCACTAAGGAAAGTTCAAAGGTAAACTTACTTATCCAGATGCAATTAATCCTTGCTTGCGAATCACACAGTTTTTCATGCATATTTCCGTGATATAGCCATTCCCCATTCATGTGGAGGATTATTGGATTTTTAAGCATTAATATAGCTTAAAAGAGGGTGAATGAGAAATGGAGGGAAATGAAATTCTTAAGTGAAATTGTAAGTTTCCCCCCTTGACAAAGGGACATTGTCCCATATTGGAAGAGGAAGAGGTTTTTAATGGGTATATAAGCAATTGCTCTTCTTCTAGCTTTTAAAGAGTTGAGAAGAAGGCAAGCCTCGCACCGTCGTCGTAGCTCGCTCGCTCGGCTCGGCTTCGGATTTGGATTTGAATTTGGTCAAATGATCAATTGATTGATTAATTTTTTGGACCAAATTTATTTGTTAATAGTAACTATTAACAGATTTGTTATTAAATATTCGTTTTAATAACAGAATATAATATTAAATCCAACGGAACCGTTTTCAGTTGTGTAACTGAAAATTAAACTTCCCTCTTCAATTCCCGGTTTATTATTGCATAAATTAGCCATTTATGATATGGCCGTTTTGCATCAGCCATTCTGAAGAGTTGCACCTCTTCAATTTCCAGCCCAACATTGGCTATAAATACAAGTCCATTCTCTCAGAATTTTCATACGATTTTCTGAGTTCTCCTCCTTTCTTCTGCATTGTTTACTCTTCCGTTTTCATAGTGCCGGGCACTATTTCTGCCTTTCATCTATTCAGTGGTTCTTATATTGTTGTTATTATTTCCATGATAGTACTTATATATTTTCTCTTTGTCTTTTTGTCTTTTCGTCTTTTTGAACCGAGGGTCTATCGAAAACTGATGGGGTAGAGGTAAGGTCTGTGTACACACTACCCTCCCCATACCCCACTTGTGGGACTTTACTGGATCGTTGTTGTATTTTTTTTTTAATTTCTCTTTTTAGTTTGGATAAATATTGCACAACAAGAGTAGAAACAGAAGACCGTATGAGACTATTTTGTATAAATAAGTTTTCACATATATTTTTTATAATTGGGCGTCCCAAAAGCCACATAATAAGTGTCGTTTCAATTGAAAGCACTCTCAATTCTGTTGAAGATAATTACAGGTCTCTTTTAAATATAACAAAGATCAAAATTCAAATATATTCAATTTTGATAATTATAAATAATTAAAATTGTTCAAGTCAATGAAATGAGTATAAGCCTTTGAGACTATGGTTTAAATATCAACAAAACAAAACAGGTGTCTTTTCTTACCCCTCCATTTCAATTTATGTGAACCTATTTCCTTTTTGATCCGTTCCAAAAAGAATGATCTCTTTTTTAAATTTGAAAATAATTTAATTAAACTTCCGATTTTACCCTTAATGAGAAGCTTTTATAACCAAACAAATAATCTGTACCCCTTTTTGACTTGTTTAGAATCACAAATTCCAATTTTTTTTATTTTTTCTTAAATGTCGTGCCCAATTAAATAGGTTCACATAAATTGGAACAGAATGAATAGTATTCATCTAAGCTTTCATGAACATAATTATGCAGTACATGTGCTGATGAAAGATAACGTTATGAGGTAAAATAGTAGAGGATGCACAAACTAGGCCGATACCACCATGAATTAAAAAAAGGATTAGTTACCTCCTTTTGCGAAGGTTGATACCTTATTTATTTTAAATAAATACCCTTTTAAAAAATTATATTCCATAGCTACCTTTTGATTTTTTATAGCCAAATATCTATTTATGGTCACCTCCTACCCTTAAGCCATAAAATAAGCTTTGTATTATTTTTCTCTCTCATATCCTTTCAAATTTCTCCTATCCCCTACCCCGTATCTATTATTCCTCTCTCTCTCTCTCTCTCTCTCTCTCTACTTCCCGATGTCTTCTCCTCCGCCAGACGCTGGTGTTTAACCAAAAATTAGATTTTAGGTCAAAGTTTGAATTTAGAAGAACTCGGGTTACTGATAATCGAAAAAGTGTATAAGAAAGAAATTTTGAATGATATAATCAGAAAGCAAATAAAACAAAGTATATTCCAGTAGTATTTTTCGTATCCTACAGATGTTGTGACTTCCTCTTTTTATAATTAATTTTTAAGAGAAAGTGTAATGCCTTTGCTTTAATGAGGCAATTACGAGCAATAAATGATATTGAAGGAAATGTTACTCAATCATTCATATTAAATACAAATTCTCTAACGTATTTGGCATTTAATGCTGAATTTGGACTCTTTTTCGCTATCAGATTCATGTCTCCAATTCCTTCTGATCTTCGAACTTTAAATGACTCGAACAGGTACGAGTCTCGTTTCATTTGAATAATAGTTCGTGCCTTTAAGTATCTTCTCTCCTACGTCTGTTGTTGCTCGTGTCTTCTAACTGATTACCACGTTTTGACTATTTGACCGGTCCACGTGCCATGACACGTCACCTTCAATATTTAAATTCAGTTTTTTCCCAATACAGATAGTCCCCCCCACTTTCTATTTATTTATCAATTAAATATTTGGGAAGTGGATCTTTCATTAAAAAGGGAATTTTTGCCATAATCAATGCTATGACAATACTAACGCTTCAGTTGTCTTTTAATGCATTGCATACGTGTCACCCTCTCATTAGCTTTGCAATTTTTGCAGCCTTTTTCCAAGGCTTCTTCAACTCCTCCATTCACGAAGTGATAGTTGCCTTTATTATAGGCTTTCCATCATTACACTTTTTAGTCTTTGACGGTCACTTTTATATAAACTTAACCCTTCTTCCACAAATTTTTACCACAGTCGCCCATCAGTATAAATTCAATTTTTCCTTTCACCTTTTACCACATAAAACTTTTTCCTTGAACGCTCGAATTGTGCGAATCTCTATTTACTTCTTTCTCTTCTTCATCATGTCTTCTTCGAACCCTAACCCTAAGAGAGTTCCTATCTTAGACAATTTTCCCAATGCTCCTGTCAGACATAGAAGAGGTGGGAGACTTTGTAGTTTAGGATCCTCTCGTGGTGGTGGTTCTGCCATGCCTTCTCCTAGCCCTGGTTCTTCCTCTAGAACTAGAGGTTCTTTTTCTCAAAAATCATCTTCTAAGAGCAAGGAGGCCTCTGAACCAATACAGGAACCCTTGGTAGAAGAAATAGTTCCTAACGATTTATCTTTTCAGCATGATAGACAATCACTTCAGACCCAAATTTCTGGTTTAGATCGAGTTGATGTTTATCCCACTATGATTACAGAGATTTTAGCTCCCATAGTTCGCAAAGATTGTTACTGGAGTAATGATTTTCCCATTGTAATCCCCAATCCAAACCAGAGGATTACTTCATATATGACTGGATTCTCTTTCGTTTACACATACCCTTTTACTCTTGGGTTTAAACCAGCTATTGACCCACTAATTCTCGATTTCTGTCGTTTCTTCAAAGTTTGTCTAGCACAGGTTGGCCCGCTTATATGGAGGGTTGTTGCTTGTTTAAGGCATCTGGCCAATTTAGCAAACGTTGATTTCTCCTTCTCTCACCTAATTGAAAAGAAAAACCGCAGATGATGATAGCTCCGACGAAGAAGAGGAGGGTGGTTCCTTGGTGAAAAGGCCAAGAGTTCGAAGACGTATCGTCTCTGATGAAGTTGAAGTTTCACATCATCTTTCTCCAACCGGGCCTGTTAATCTCGTCTCTGACGATGATGTTGCTACCTTTCCTGATACTCATGAATCGATTAACCAGCTTTTCGTTAGTGGTTTTGAGAGTGGTGAGTTAGGACCCGTTTTGGATGACCTCCCCTATCTTCTTCTTCAACTCCCATACCTTTAGTTCCTTCCCTTCCTTCTTCTGCCGCGCCTTTAGTTCCTTCCGTATCTGCTCCGACTTCTTCTTCACCTCCCGTTGCTGTTTTCACATCTTCTACCGCTCCTCCTTCTACTGTTCACAATGTAGAAGCGGGTTCTACAAGCAAAAGGATTGCTATGAGGAGCGTGACTATTGAAGTGCCTGCTAACAACAGCCTTTTGAGGAAATCCGGTCAGGCGGATGTTTGGCTTGAACCCTTAATAGGCCCGATTGAGAAAGAAAAAATGAATAGCCACAGCTGCCTGACTTTGATGAACGACATAGTTCATTCTACTTTGAAGGTGTGCCCCTTCTTTCCTTAATTTTACCAAAATTCTTCTAAAATTCTAATTTTTCTTTCCTTATCATTTTCAGGCCAAATATTGGTACAGAATTGATGAGCAGGATTTCTTTATTAGAGAAGGTGGCACGTGACTCTGAAAAGGTTGTTCTTGATTCAGAGAGGGAAGCTCGTGACTTTCAGTTGGAAGCAGCTAATTGGAAGGACCAATTTGATAGTGCTCAAATAACAATAGAAGATTTACAAGAGAGCAGGAATAACCTGGAACAGCAGGTGAGAGCATTAACTTCAGAGCTTGCGATTGTTAAGGCTTCTTCAAGTCAGGCTGAGAAAGAAAGAGAGCGTCTCGAGTCTTCTTTCTCAAAACAATTATCTAAATCAAGTGAAGAGATTAGAGAGCTGAAAGCTTTTTTAAGCCAAAAAGAAGTTTATGCTGGAGACTTGATGCAGAATTTGACTCAAACCCAAGAAAATCTGCGAACTTCTGAAGACCAAGTGAAGGCCTTAGAAAGATCTCATGCCTCTCTCCAAGCCTCTTATAACTCAGCTCTGAATGAAAATGAGAGTCTCAAAAATGAAATTGCTGCTTGGGAAGAGATTATGAGCTTCTTGAAGATAAGGCTGCAGTTGATGTAAGCTGGGCTTTTCTGAACTCCCGACGTGATGCCTTAGTTGAAGCCAGCCAAGAAAACTTTAATCTGGAGTCAGAGTTAGCTAAGGTGATGGAAACTATTGAAAAAGCTCAACAACCATTGGACTTCCCTTCTCCCGCGATTGAAGTTTCCGAAGCTGAAGCTACCGGAGTCGATGTTCCCGTGACCGATGTACCCTCTTCAAGCTCAATCATGTCCCTTACTGCAAGTCAAGTTGAAACTTCATCTATTGAGACTCCAGTGGTTGGATATCAACCCACTTCCGTTGGTGATGCTGTTCCAGTTGAGCACGCTGATGATCCTCCTTCAAACCTTTCCTCTCAGTAAAAATTTATATCAATTTTTGAATTCCTTTTTGCAGGTACCTACTTGGAAAATAGTATTTAAAGCTTTTGGGTTCATTTGAGAGTTTTTGTAATCAAACCCTTGGCTACTATTTGGGGGTTGATTTTTGGAAATACAAGTCCCCAAGTCTTGTTATGGGGCATTTAGTATAAACAATTTGATGACTAAGTTTATACTTAGTCTTTAGTTTTACATATTAGGAAGTTTTTATTTATCATTGCACTTCTGTATGTTCTATCCTTGCCTTTTTATTTTTAAGGACTTAAAGAATAGTCTGCATTTTTGTTCTTTGAAAAATGCTTCTGTTATTCCATGACTAAATAACATGAGTTTTATAAAAGAGGGCCCTTTTATATTTTGACACTTAACGAAGAAAACGTCCCAACTTCATAATGGTGTAATCATACGATAAAAGAAATAGGAACACACATGTTTTTTGTAATAACTTTGACAAGTTTTTATTTCGGAACTTTGACAAGTTTTGAGTAATACTTTACATGTATTTGAATTACATCTATAACTTTCTCGCAACTGTTTTCCTTGTAACAGATTTATACAAAAGAAGAACAATAGATACGGGGTTTTTCCTTATAACCCGTTTTAGTACATAGTTGAGAAATGACTCCATTGTTCTTATAGGAAAGAATACTATGATGAATGCCATGACTTCGTAACTTTCACTCCGTACTTGATTCTTCTAAGCTTGATTTTCTAAATCTTCTATGCCTTTTTGATACACGTAAATGTATATACTATGTAGTTCCACAAGTGTTTGAGTGTTGAAGTATGAAGCCTCGAGCACTTGATAGTCTCCTTCACCTGGTCCTTTTCCTGAAAAGGAAATACATACGGGACTCGAGGGTGCGATTATAGATGAAGACTGCTTAACCCGTGTATACTTCTATCAGAATAATTGTAAACCTGGGCTAGGAATTTTAGTTTACTCCATTTTGCCTTACAGTTCGTGACTCATCATTTAGTACGGGTTAGCGTTTTGCCTATCATCTAAACTCGTTAGTAAAATTTTAACAATTCAAAAAATATAAATTAACATGGTGATACCTGACCGTGGGTTTTTTCTTAGAAGTAGTATCTCTTCAAATGAACTGCATTCCAACGCGATGAAAGCACCTTCCCGTCCATTGTTTCTAACTCGTATGCTCCTTTTCCTGCAATATCTCGAACTCTGTAGGGTCCTTCCCAGGTTGGACTTAGTTTACTCGCGTTTGCAGCCTTTGTAGATTGAAAAACTTTTTTAAGCACGAAGTCCCCAGTTTTGAAGTATCTCAGTCGTGCTTTCCTGTTGTAATATCGTTCGATCTCTTGCTTTTGTGCTGCCATTCTTATTAATGCGGTTTCTCTCTTGCCTTCCAGTAGATCTAAGTTGACTCGCATCTCTTCATCATTAGACTCTTGTGTTGCTTGTGAGAATCTTGTACTCGGTTCTCCTATTTCAACTGGGATTAATGCTTCAGCTCCGTAAACTAAAGAGAAAGGAGTTTCACCTGTGCTCGTATTTGTTGTCGTGCGATATGCCCATAGAACTCCGGGTAACACTTCAGGCCAATCACCCTTTGATTCCTCTAATCGTTTCTTCAAATTGTTGATTATGACTTTGTTCATTGATTCTGCTTGCCCATTGCCTACTGGGTGATACAGTGTAGATGTGATTCTTTTAATTTGCCAACTCTCAAAAAACTCAGTGACTTGAGCTCCGATAAATTGAGGGCCATTGTCGCATACAATCTCCTTTGGTACACCAAAACGGCATATGATATTACGCCAAATGAAGTCTCTGACCTCTTTTTCTCGTACCTGTTTAAATGCTCCTACCTCTACCCATTTAGTGAAGTAATCAGTAAGCACGATCAAAAATTTTACCTGTCCTTTTGCTTGTGGTAATGGACCCACGATATCCATTCCCCACTTCATGAATGGCCATGGTGATATGACCGGATGTAACAACTCCGCAGGTCTATGCATGTTGTTACCGTACCTTTGACATTTATCACATTTAGCTACAAAACTTCTGCTTCTTCCTCCATTTTAGGCCTATAATATCCTGCTCTAATCAAAGTTCTAACCAATGATCTTCCTCCTGCGTGATTCCCGCAGTGCCCCTCATGTATTTCCCTCATTACATATTCTGTTTGAGAAGGTCCGAGGCATCTTGCTAATGGACCACCGAACATCTTACGATAAAGATTCCCTTGTTTTAAACAGTAACGAGCAGCTTTTTTGCGAAGTACATGTGCTTGCTTTTTGTTACTAGGGATGGTACCATACTGCAAAAAAGCAACAATTTCGTTTCTCCAATCCCAAGTTGAATTATTAAAATTTACCTCATTCTTATCTGGATCGAGAACTGAGTGAAATAAATGTATAATTGTAGCATTTGCATCCTTTGCCACATAAGCTGCGGATGCAAGATTAGCTAAGGCATCTGCTTCAACATTTTCATCCCTCGATATCTGTATGACCTTCCAAGTTTGGAATTGCTTTATCAGTTCCC
>NW_017671143.1:281280-313739 GCF_001879085.1 Nicotiana attenuata | reverse complement strand
TCTTTGTTGAGTATAGAAAATTTGAAAGTTAATCTCATCGATTTCAAATATTTTTTTTCAACTCAAATACATAGATTATAAGATAAGGATATCTTCGAATATTTTTTTAATTTACATTATGTGTCGTTTTTAAAAAATTACTATTACTAACAAACTGATATGATATTCGAATTTGAATTGGAATGCAATTTGAGTAGTTTGCATTGAGGTTAAGCCAAGTATGATGTCGAGAAATAAACTACTTGACAATTTTAAGACGATATATGCAATATTTTATAATAATAATCAACTAATTTAACATTTAATGACTCAAAGAACAATTTTTTTGTATATATAGGGTATTAGAAATTCAAATTCTGGGGCTAGAGATATCGATAAACTTAAAGTGGAGTCATACCAAAATAAATCCGGCCAAAGAATCATTTAAATTTTTAGATAGCCGATTAAAGTGAATTTAAATTAAGGATAATATATTCACTTGCATCATTATAAAGATAATCATTATTATAATATATATAAAGTTTTAGAAATTGAAATTTCAAAATTGAAATATTTTTTGAAAGATAAAATCATATCAAATAAGAGTTCAAGTCGTAGTGTAAGAGTCACGTCGTAATCAAAGAATCGTTTATATCGTGTCAACCTTTGTGCTTTGCCATAAATATGAGTTATTATTTCACTTTGTGGCTATTTTTAGGTTCCAATGACACCAATGAGAACAGTGCAAATATAAAATTATCACTACGAGAATTGAGAAGATAGTAGTCTTTTTTCATGTAGTGTTTCTTAATTAATATCCGACGATTATCTATAATTATTTAGAAGGTTTAAATGTCAAGGTTATTGTAACGACCCGACCGATCGTTTTGAGCTCTAGCGCATCGTGCAGCAGTTTGAGCCCATGGGCAGCTCCACTTCAGGTATTATGACTTGTGCGCATGGTCGGAATTGAATTTCGGGAAGTTCGGAGTTGATTTGGAAAGAGAATTCTCATTTCGGAAGCTTTAAGTTGAAAGAATTGGCTAAGATTGGATTTTTGAGTAAACGACCTCGGAATCGGGATTTGAAGGCTCCAGCAGGTTCGTATGATGATTTCTGACTTGGGCGTATGTCCGGATCGGGTTTTGGAAGACCCGGGAACATTTCGGCACCTATTGTGGAAGTTAGCATTTTTGGAAGAATTTCATAAGTCTGGGTTGAAGTGCATTTCAGTGTTATCAATGTCCGTTTGGGATTTCGAGTCTGGGAATAGCTCCGTATGGTGATTCTGGTGTTGGGAGCGCGATCGGAAGTGAATTCGGAGGTCCGTGGGTCATTTTGGAGTCATCTGGCTAAATATAGAAATTTGAAGGTTATTGAGGAGTTTGACCGGAAGTGGACTTCTTGATATCGGGGTCGGATTTCGATTCCGGAAGTTGGAGTAGGTCTGTAATGTCGAATATGACTTGTGTGCAAAATTTGAGGTCAATCGGACGTGATTTGATAGGTTTCGGCATCGAATATAGAAGCTTGAAATTCAAAAGTTCACTAAGCTTGGATTGGAGTGCGATTCATGGTTTTAGCATTGTTTGATGTGATTTGAGGCCTCAAGCAGGTCCGTGTTATGTTATGGGACTGGTTGGTGTGATTGGATGAGGTCCCAGGGCCTCGGGTGTATTTCGGGGTGGTTTCGGATCATTTCGGTCTGTTTTGCAATAGCTGATGCTGGTATCTGGTGTTGTTCTTCGCGTTCGCGAGGATAACCTCGCTTTTGCGGAGAAGTATTTGGCTTCAGGGACTTTGTTCTTCGCGTTCGCGATGAACGAAATCTCTGTTGCACAGGTCTGACTTTGGAGGCTCATATCTCGCAATAGATAAAGAATATGGATATGATCCAAAAGCGAAAGTTGTATCCCTTTGTGTCTAATTTTCAGAAAGGTAAATTATTTAGCATTTGGATTTGTGTACAAAACGTTATGGCTGGTACACTACAGGCTGTCCGGGAAGATGAAGAAGAAATGTGTGTTGCACAGGGCTGACTTTGACAGCTTATATCTCAAAACCTATAAGGAATTGGGAAATTACAAAAACATGAAAGTTGTAGATTTTGGTGTCTAGTTTTCAAAACATTAAATAATTTATCATTTGGAGTTTTGTACAAAAGTTATGGCCATTATAGAGTTTGAAAAATGGTTTTTGGGAATTTTCTTCTTCGCGAACGCGACGGGTGTCTCGCGAACGCGAGGAGGAGTCGTCTGAGCAGTGTATAAGTGTAAAGAATTGGGTTTGGCTCATTTCATCTCATTTCCTCCATGGGAGCTGACCTAGGAGCGATTTTGGGGCTCCATTTTCATCATCCATGTCAAGCTAAGTGATTCCCACCTATTGCAAGTTAATTACTTGGATTATATCTAGATTTTAACATGGAAAATCATGGAAAATTAGTAAAAATTGGGGTTTTGAAGAAAAACCTAGAAATTTGGTACTCTTGGAATTTGACCACGATTTGGGCACGAAATAGGGAGTAAATTATATATTTGAGTTCGTAAGGTTATGGGTAGACTTTATCTTCGAAAAATTTCGGAATCCGGGCATATGGGCCCGAGGTTAATTTTGTCAACTTTTCGATCGGGGTTAGGAATTGTTATAAATTGAATTATAATGAGTAATTGATCATATATTAATGAGTTTACATAATTATTGGCTAGTTTTGGAGCAGTGTGCATCGAATTGAGTTCTCGGAAGGGCATGGAATAACGGTTATAGAACTTCGGAGCAAGATGAGTCTCCTTTCTAACCTTGTAAGAGAGAATTGTCCCCATAGCTGAGTTAATTGGTTATGTGCTCCTATTTGTGGGGGCTACGTACGCACGAGGTGACGAGAGTCCGTGCGTAGCTACTATCATGCTTATGTTCGGGTAGTCTAGTACCCAAAATCATGTTTTACTTCTGATAATTGTAACCTTATTGATAGTTTAAATTGCTTAAATCATACCGAAGTGGCAAATGATTTTCTAAAAGAATTAAACTTCATCTTCTTGACTTGTAAAAGAGAAATTTACATCTCCTTGAATAATTGTTTTGCCGATGAAGTCTTTACCGACTGTTTGAATGTGTGTTTCTATGTGTACCTGCGTCGCATGTATGATTCCCGAGCAGGGCGATTGTTTATTTATATTTGACCGCGTCGCATGTATGATTCGCGAGCGGGGTAATAGATGCATCTATGGTTCGCATCACTCGACCCTCTGGCAGTGCACAGTTTAAATATTGTTGGATCGGGCCGTACGACCTCGGCATGATTTGCGCATGCTTGTATTACTTGCCTTGATATTTATAAATGAGCACATTGCTTTCCCGAATTGAGAATAAATGTATAAATGATGAAAACGGATTTGAAAATTTCCCTATGAATAAAAGAATTATTTACTTGCTCCATTCTATTGAGTTATAGCCATGTTTATAGAAATCTTTGATTTATTGTACAATTGGTATTTTATTATTGGACCACTAGTAAGTGTCGAAGTCGACCTCTCGTCTCTATTTCTTCGAGGTTAGGCGGGATACTTACTGAGCACACATTGTTTTTGTACTCATGCTACACTTGTTGTGCATTTTTGTTGCACAAGCACATGTACCTCTAGTGGCCTAATGGGCGTAGCAGTACGGATGATACAGAGACTTAGGTGAGCTGCATCCCTCAAAATGACCCGCAGCCAGCAGAGTCCCTTTCAGTGTATTATATTTACTTTTTGTCCAAGTTTATATTCCAGACAACTATTGTACTTTATTGGATTTCCTAGTAATTGCTCATGTACTTATGACACCGGGTTCTGGGATGATTTCGAGATTGTTCAGTAGTTTTGTAAAGACATAATTATTTATTCAGTGGAATTTATTATTTATTGTTTAAATGTATAAAAGAACTGATTTCAGAAATATCTAAAACGAGAAATTTCTAGTTAAATGGTGTTGGCTTGTCTGACAGTGGTGTCTGGCGCCATCACGACCCTTAGTGGATTTTGGGTCGTGACAACATGGTATCAGAGCACTAGGTTCCCTTAGGTCTCACGAGTCATGAGCAAGTCTAGTAGAGTCTTGCGGATCGGTACGGAGACGTCTGTACTTATCTTCGTGAGGCTACATGGCTGTTAGGAGCACTCCCCTTCTTGATTCCTCATCGTGCGGTTTGATTCCTTTGAGTCTTATGCACTTATTTCCTTCCTACTCAATCTTATGCGACGCGAAGCGCTTATTATAAATCGGGAATTGGGGAATTGATATGGTACTGCAGATGTGGTGCGAGATGTTTCCTATTGCGTATTTGACTGGGCAGTGAAGGATGAAGAAGGGCATATGGGAAGTGTCTTGTGGTGATTAAACTCCTAGAAGGCCAAGTGTGGGAAACAAGAGTCGAGTAGTCACTTAAAGTAGTGAGTTTGACCAAAGTGGGAGAGTGGCAGAGCAGCACAGGGGTTCTGTGGTAGGATGACTACGTGCCTTGGGAGGAGTTTAGAGTGATTTGGGGTTCATGGTGGATAGTGACTAGGTCTACGAGCTTAATTTGAAATATTGGCTAGCATAACGGCGGGAGATTTGACATGACGGAAATGAGTTGCTTGATATGAAGAAGGATGCAACATGACTTTGAATTGGAAGATATTTTGCACGGAGAGCATCGATATGAACTTGCTCAGTTTCAGAAAACACAGGGATAGGAGTAAGAGGAAGATCCTTAAGAAAGTTTCTTTGAGACATAGGGTGTCTCGGCAGCAACTCCTCCATGGTGGGAAAGTTGTCCCCCTCCTCCACCGTCATGGCTTCATCGCCAGAAGGGAGCGCCACAGACAACGGAGTGGCGTCAGAAACCCCCTCAAGAGATCGATGTGTTCTAGGCATCTCTTCGGCGGAAAATGTGTTGAATCAACTTAAGCCTTCTTAAAAGAGACTAAGTGTCTCAAACCTTATCAAAATCATTTCGGATTCGATTTGACTAACCCGATACCTCAACACACATATGAACAAAGCAAATAGAACCAGAAATGGGGGAAACGGGGCAGTAACTCATGAGACGGCTGGCCGGGTCGTCACATCCTCCCCAACTTAAACAAATGTTCCTCCTCGAACGTGCCCAGAGTTGTTCCAAAAGCCAACCAATCGCCGAATAACCTTACCATGCACATACCCGGGGGTGATCCCACGTCACCCTATCTCATATAGGTCCGATAACACATAAAAATTGAAATTTCACAATCCAATCTAGCCTATAAACCATAGAACCACACTCCCACTTCCGAAATCATCAATACAAACAGAATTTCACATTTATACTCTGAATAAGCCCGAACAAGCTGTAATAACCCATACCTACTAACTCAGGTGCAATCACATGATATGCCACATAACTCAAACACTTGTAGCGATAACTTCTAATCACATCAGCTGCACACAACAACCCGAATACTGATAGAAAGCCTCTTATCAACCAAAGTTTGCACTCATCCAATGCTTTCATATACTTCCTATGATAAATAAACACACAGTACGCCATAACCATTTCTTAGATCAATCATTCATGAAGCCACTTCTCCTTTTCGGCAACGGACCATNCAAATTTCTGAGTCGAACCTCGATATTTACTCTTCCAACATGCTGGAATCGAATCCGTTTGTATTCATTAATGATCCCAACGATCTCATCTAATCACACACAACCACCCTGGTGATATGACACCTCAATGCAGACTAAACCCGTAACTTGCACAATCCGCGCACCAATAAGAGACAATCCGAACATACTCAACTCATGATAATGACCCAAATGAAAGAGCTGTACCTCAAGCTCACCGGTACCACCACAACACAGATCTGAGAACCCGTCTCACATCGTAGAAACAGAACACACGAATCTAACCCGCAAGGTCATATCTCTACATAACTTCACTGCAATGCGCGATCCTAACCCAATACTGCTCCACATGAAACACCTCAAGTCTCTCTGCTCAAAATTGATGACCGCGCACGATTGATGTCTAGAACCAAAGCAAATAATCATGACCACAGTGAAGCAAATACATAACACTACTAAACCGAAAAGGATATAATCAATACGCCATCCGACGAGCAATACCTAAGCACTCCACCCGCTCGACTCCCACTATGGAACCCCAATAGAACCGCACCATATGTGCCTATAACCCACACATCATAACACCTCAGAACACAGAAAGGTAACTTATATATCTCCCCAGGTTACTAATAAGATCAATAACAATCGAATCAACACCTCCCTCACCAATAGCAACTCAAGTCAACAAAACCGTCTCGATGCAGAACACATCAAAAAGACAGGTAATTCTAATCTAGCGTGCTGCACAGAGTTCAGATAAGGAAATTTAAGCAAGTAGACAATTTAGTCATTTAGGCATGCTTTCCTAGGCTAAAAGTGAGCTCAAAGTTCAATTAGTGTAATCAGCGAAGTAAAATACGAAATATAGATACTTAAATGGAAAACAGGATTATCAACAATCAACACAAGTACGCGCTCGTCACCTCACGTACCAGGCATTTCAGATATCACAGTACCAAATCCTAAGGGGAGTTCCCCCACACAAGGTTAGACAAGCCACTTACCTCGAACCAGCTCAATCAAATCTATACCACGTTCTTGCCACGAGTATCCGACTCCAAATAGCCCAAATCTATTCAAAGTAATTGCATAATGTAAATAACACTTCAAGTAACTACTTCAACTAATTAATTCTAAGCTAATATGCGAAATTAGGAAAAATGACCAAAACGCCCCCCCCCCCGGCCTACGTCTCGGAATCAGGTAAAATTTACATCAATGGAATCCTTATCCTCCCACGAGTTCATGCATATCAAATTTACCGAAATCCAACCACAAATGACCCCTCAAACCCCTAATTTTTGGTCTCCAATTACAAGCCCTAGTTCTTCAATTTCAACCACTAATTTTCCATCAATTACAAGCCTAATCCGTGAAATAACACCATAGGAATCGAGTTCTATGTTCAAAAATCTCACCTCAATAAAGTTCCCTTGAATTCTCTCTTCAAAATCTCCCAGAAAGTTCCAAAGCCGTCTTAAAAATGGTGAAATAACCAAAGATTCGCGAAAGAAACCTTTTTATATTTCCTGACCCAGCTTTTTCGCACCTGCGGTCCATTTCCGCTTCTGCGCAACCGCTTCTGCGGTTCTCACTTAAGTCCCCTCCTCCGCACCTGCGACCCAGACTCCGCATCTCAGGTCCCACAGGTGCGGCACACCTCCCGTTTCTATGTCTTCTGCTGCCTTCACCTGTGACCGCATCTGCGGCTTGATCTCGCTTCTACGTTCATCGCACCTGCGGCCCCCTAACCGCAGGTGCGGTTATGACAGAAAAACTCAGCAGCTTCAGCTGCAAATTCCCAACTCCAAACTTCACGTTAACCATCCGAAATCACCCCGAGGCCCCCGGACCTCAACCAAAAGCACGAACAAGTCATATACCAGTATCCAAACATATACAAATCTTCAAAACACCTCAAACAACATCGAATCAACCAAATAACATCGGATTCAGGCCTAAGGTTCCAAGAATCTCGAATTTCGCTTTTGATCAAAAAGCCTATCAAACCTCGTCCGGATGACCTGAAATTTTGCACACACGTCCAAATAACACAACGGACCTACTCTAACTTCCGGAATTCCATTCCGACCCCGATATCAAAATCTCACTATCGAACCGGAAACTTCAAAAATTCAACTTTCGGCATTTCAAGCCTAAATAAGCTACGGACCTCCATAACACAATCCGAACATACTCCTAAATCCGAAATCACCCAACGGAGCTAACGGGACTAACGGAATTCCATTCTGAGGCCGTCTTCACACTACTCCGACTACGGTCCAAATTCTAAAACTTAAGCTCTCTTTTAGGGACTAAGTGTCCCAAAACTCTCCGAAACTCCAAATAAATCCTCCCGGCAACTCACAATAGCAGAAACAAACACGGGGAAAGCAGTTAATAGGGGGGTCAGGGCGTTAATTCTTAAAACGTCCGGTCGGGTCGTTACAAGAACTAGCAGTATTAGAAGCGAACAAAGGTCCAAAAGACCAAGACATATACAATTTTACAAAGATAATGCCTAAACATCACTTGTATGCACATTGGATTATGGATTCGTGAAGAATAACATATATAAATCAGGGATATGTAAGAATGCAAGTGCAGAAGTTTGAATAACTCACCAGCTAAACGAGAAATGCAAGAAAAAAACACAAAAATCACAGTGTTCTAAATCGTCAATGAAGAGCAAAAGCCAGAAAACTAATGGCCTTGGCTTTCAGCCGGCCAAGACCACAGAACGAGAAATAACAAAGTAAGGTTGAGAGCTAGTGAGATTATAATGATTTTCAAGTCTTTCCTAAAGGGGAATGGGGAAGGGGTTTAAATAATACTGAAATTGAACTCACAAATATGGCAATAATTAGTCAAAATACTAGAAAGAAAGCACTTAATAGTTAATAAGAAAAGAAAAGTTTGAAACCCTAATTTAGGCAAAATATACAAAATCGGCAGGAATCACAAGCAAAGAGATGCAAATAGACATATAGACAGAGATTTTAACAAAATAATTAAAGGATCGAACCAGATTTGGTTCGATTTTGAAGAATCAAAAGCCCCAAATTTAGGGCAACTAAAAATCGGCAGAAATAATAAGCAAAGGGTCATAATGAGATGCATGTAGACATATAGACGGAAATATTAACAAAATAATTAAAGAATCAAACCAGATTTGATTAGATCTAGAAAGATCTGAAACCCTAGTTTTAGGGCAAGTAGGAAAAATCACAAAGATACTCATAGATTCATGGAAATCCATACCATAACAGAGCAACAAAGAGAGAAAAAGGTCCAGAAGTTGAACCATTTAGGTTCGAGGCTGAAGAGATTCGCTTGCCATGTATAGGCAAGCGGTATATAGAAAGTCCCAGTTCCAAAGAGAGCTGAGAAATGGTAAGAAACCACTAGGGAATCCCATGTCTGGTGCGAATAGGGGAGGAGATTAGGGGAACGGCTTTAGGGCAGAGAAGAGAAGAGAGAATTTAGGGGCGGCGGGCCGGTGAGAATGATTGGGGTTAAGGGAGGTTTGGTTTGTTAAAACGGGCAGGTGTAATGTGGACCGTTGATATCAGAGATCAACAGTCATGATTAAAGGGGGTTCTGGATCGGGTAGTTTAATTGAGCCAGGGGTAATTGGGCTGGTATAAAAAGATTATTTTGGCATAAATAAAGTAATTATAAATGCATATATGCTATTATTGCAAATGTGCAGTTTTAGCCTTTAAAATGCAAATATAATTGTGACAAATATGCTAAAAATGTTTAAAACTGATATGGATGTAAATGATGAAATTAAATCATCATAAAATAATTTGTGAGACAATTAATGAGTATTTATATAATAAAAATGCAGGAATAAATTCATTTAAAGCCTTTAAAAATTATAGAAAATTATGAAAAATGCTTGTATATGTTTATAAATCAGGTGATGGTGCATATGCACTATTTTGAAAGTATATATACATTTAAAAAATATGAGGGAAAAATTGCGTATCAACAATCCAAAACCCGATCCGAACATATGCACAAGTCCGAAATCATCATACGAACCTGCTGGAACCTTCAAATCTTGATTCCGAGGTTGTTTACTCAAAAATCCAATCTTAGTCAATTCTTCAAACTTAAAGCTTTCGAAATGAGAAAAAACTCCAAACTTCCCGAAATTTAATTCCGACAACGCGTACAAGTCATAATACCTGAAGTGAAGCTGCTCATGGCCTCAACCCGTTGAACGACGTGCTAGAGCTCAAAACGACCTATCGGATAGTTACACCGTTGTTGTTATTTACTATTGGGACTACGAAGGGGTACCTCTGGAATACCCTTGTTGCTATTTACCTTTAAGACTACGAGGCGGTATCTCGGGAGTACCCTTGTTGCTATTTACTTTTGGGACTACGAGGCGGTATCTTGGGAGTGACCTTGTTGCTATTTACTTTTGGGACTCGAGGCACCTCTGAAGTGCCCTTGTTGCTATTTTACTTTTGGGTCTACGAGGCTGTACCTCGGGAGTGCCCTTATCGATATATTTTTGTAGTTTGTTTATTTTTTACTTGGGACTACGAGGCGGTATCTCAGGAGGGTCCTTCTTGCTATTTCTATATTGGTGCACTTGTGTTTGGTTGTTTGTTCCGTGTTATAACATCCCTTGTTTTCTCATGTGATGCACTAATTGCCTTAGTTCGGTGTAACTATTCTCAGTGTATTTCTTTAACCATCTCATTCCTATTGTTGTCATTTGTTGTTGTTGTACTCGGTGTTGCTGAGTCGAAGACTTGGTGTGGTTGTAGTATTGAAATTATTTTACGCAGACCTTGCCCCTACCTAATAAAGGTAGAGAGGCTATTTACGAAGGACCCTCGGCTCAAAGGATGTGAAAATGAAGCAGTAAACAGACAGTACCAACAACCAGGTAATTAGACATGGGCGCAAATGGAGATACGTGCAACGACACAAATCTAAGAATACAACACTATAAAAACAATAAACTACTTAATTCCATTAAAAAGGTTATAGAAAAAAATATAAGATTTTGCTTACTTGGCAAATATCACAAAGAGGAAGTTTGTTGGAGAGACACAGAAGAAGAAGCTTATGGTGTTTACTAGCCAAATTGTTGGCAGCATGAACTTTAATATCACATTTGGTGCACAAAGCTGCCTCATCAGCACAACAAATCACAGTAGCTTGAGCTCTCTCACACACATCACACTGGATTTTCATCTTAATTTTCTCCTGATGATCTCAACTAATTCCTCTTTAAAGATAATTTAGGCCATACCATTTGGACTTAAAAATAAAGGAATATGGAGAGAAATAAGGAGGGGTTGCTTGGATGAGGGTGCTTGAATTTACTTTTAAGCTGGTCAAATTAACTTGTCAGTTTTTTTTAATTTTTTTCATGTGTTTGGCAAAGTTAAAAAGTGATCAAAATAAGGTGATGAGCATTAAAGATTATGATCTGTGGCAGAACCACATAGAATTGGTGGTCAGTTGAGTCGTTCGTCGAAATATTATATTGTTTATAAAAATTAAATATTATACCATATTTTATTCGTTTTAATTTATGTGTTATTGTTTGATTCGCATACCAAAAGCTAAAAAATGATTAATTGAGTAGAGCTCTAGTGGAGCCCACTCCCACTTTCTCCAACTACTATACTGTACGTGTGGCTTTGTGCTAGCCGTTAGTATTAATTATCTCCAAACATTTGGACATTGTTTATCGCTTTAACTCATAAATGTTAATGTGATGAATGGGGAAGGAGCTAGTTGGACGAAAGGGAGTTTAGCCGAATTTTTTGCTGAAAAATTATATTATATATATATATATATATAATGTTGAATCTTATTAGCCTCTTTGCGTGTTTATTTTTTGAATCTCCTTGGTAAATATCCTATTTTCGCCACTTCCGATGACTTATGTGCTTAGCTCATTTATTGCATGATAATTCTAGTCCAACTCCCTCAGTTACTTTTAGAGATTGGCTCGATTAATTCAAATTTACATCAGGTATGCCTGCTAAGAACGTTTTTAGTTAAGTGCCATCCTAAATTACTAAAGAACTTGGTTATTTACCTGACTCCTTTCAATTTAAACGAATCAACAGAAAAGTAAAGGACAACAATTTTACGTGCAAAATCATCCGGCTTAAAGGTGCAAAAATCACGACCTACCACGTAAGATTTTAACTTCAACTTCACTGGAACAAATGAATCAAATGTATAGATTACAACTCTTGTAACCTTATACACGTCCACACTTCAACTACTTCTACTTATCGTAACGGAAACTTGAATACAACTCAATCCCCTAATACACATGAACTAGACTGACTCAAGTAGAAAAGAAATTCGCTCTCCGAACAATCTGGGTTAGCAACTTCACGTGTATTTTGAGCCAAAAATGTTGTGCTCTTTTTCCTAAATAAGTTTGTAAAAAAGGATAAGTTTCAACCATCCGCAGGCAAAGTATTTGAGTCATCGCAGCTTCGAGATCTTTGGGAGTCCTACGCACAGTCGAACTCTCATCCACTTACAAGTCCTCAGATCATGAGGACTCCTCAAGCTTCGTGACTCCTATCTGCAAATATCTTTAGGCAACATCCCTTATCACATTAAGAGTCATTTCCACCAATATCGGACTGCAGTAACTTTTATAAAAAAAAGTTACTGCCTTGTAAGGACCTTCAGCAGTTACTGTGAGAACCTAATTCTTAGCACATATTTATTGCATAGACTTGTTATTCATCAAAACACGTAACTCAATAAATTTTCCCTTTTTGATGATGACAAACATTGTACTTATGGATCGGGTGAGAACTAGAACTATCAAACCAATATCACAAAAAAAACATCAATCAAATCAACGGTCTAAAAAGGGATATTTGCATAAATCAGTCAAAATATCTCAGGTTGGAGCTCAGAAAGCACTTTCACACTTAATGGACGATATGCGATACTAATATGAATTAGTTGCGCGGTCCCTAGGGGTCATATATTCAAGTAGGTCATTTCTTGAGTTACAATTTGAAGTGTTAATACCATTGCTTTAAGTTTTGCTTTGAATTAGTAGCGTCATCTATCTTGCTTCAAATTTCATAGCTCGTTCCCTTTGTTCATCAATCAAAATCGTTTATTAATTAATTATCTAAAAGTTTGGCAGACTAGTCATACAACAATAATAATATATTCAGTGAATTTTTATAAATGGAGTCTAAAGAGGGTAAAATGTACATAATCTTATCCCTACTCTAGGAGGACAGAGAGGTTATTTCGGCGGATCCATGATTCAAGAGGATGGGTGCACTATTAGAGGTGGATCTAGACGGATTTAACTTTAGTCTCTTACCTTGAACCCAGTACCCTTTTAAAATTATAGGTTTAAAATTATACTTTTAAATTTTATTGATTTTCACACACACACACACACACAGACACACACACACACACACACACACACACACACACATATATATATATATATATATATGGCAAAAACAAGACCGTCCGAAGTGTGTTTTGAACCACTAATTTTATCTGTAGAGAGCCGTGATGATCCTAAAGGTCATCTCTTGTTTTAGAAGTTAAAACTGTATTCCGAGGCCTTGAGAACCTCTTTTTATCTCACCTCGATTTGCGTGCGCAGTCCGGGCACGTTTCCAAAAAGCTTTTATGTGAAATTTTAGAAAAATAATGAAATTGGCCTTTAAAATTGATTAAAGTTGACTTTAGTCAACATTCTTGGTAAACGGACTCGGACCCGTGCTCCGACGGTCCCGTAGGATCCGTAGTAAAATATGGGACTTGGGCGTATGCCCGGAATCGAATTCCGAGGTCCCAGGACCGAGAAAAGAATTTTTAAAGAAAATTATTTGCTGGAAAATATAAAGGCTTTTTGGAATGAAATGATGCATTTTCTTGATGGTATCGGGCTTGTATCTTTGTTCCGGAGCCCGTTACAAGTTTAAAATAATAAATAAGTCGAATCTGTGAAATTTGGTAAGAATCGGAATTGGTTTGGTATAAATCGAACCTATAGTTGAGAAAATGAAAATTTCAATGTTCTTGAAGAATTTCATGAATTTGAGGTTTAATTCATAGTTGTTGATGTTATTTTGATGATTTGACCGCACGAGCAAGTCCGTATGATGTTTTTGGACTTGCGTGCATGTTTGGTTTGGAGACCTAGGGCTCAGGTGAGTTTTGGATAGGCCACGGAGTGTATTTGGACTTAGGAAAATTATTGCAGGTTCACTTCTGGTATTTTGGCCTCTGATCTCGTAATTGCGAGATCAGAGATCGCAAATGCGATGTCTGATGGCATGGGAATTGCGAAGGGCTAATCGCAATTGCGAAATAAGCCCTGGCCAGCCTAGCTCGCATTTGCGAGCCTTTCTTCGCAAATGCCGAGAACCTCAGAAATCCCAGAGGTCGCAAATGCGACCCTTTCCTTCGCAATTGCGAAGATGACAGGAATTGTCAGGGGTCGCAAATGCGACAGTTTCTTCGCATTTGCAAAGCTAGCAGGAATTCTCAGTGTTCGGAATTGCGAACCCCTGGTCGCAATTGCGACATCTGCACCTGATAAGTGGGATTTCTGACGGGATTTCATCCATTTTCACAACTCTTCAAACCCTAAAACATCTTTGGGCGATTTTTCAAAGGCACAAACTCTTCCAAATCATTAGTAAGTAATTTCTAACTTATTTTCTTCAATCTATAACATCTTTTTACATGATTTCATTTCAAAATCAAAGGTTTTTCATGGGAAAATTGGGTGATTTTGAGTAGAACTTAAGATTTTCAAATTTTGGGGATTTGGACCTCGATTTGAGGTTCTATTTCAAAATAAATTATATATTTGAGTTCGTGGGTGAATGGATGATCGGGTTTTGGTTCGAACTTCGGGTTTTGACCAAGCGAGCCCGGGGTCGATTTTTGACTTTTTGGGGAAAACAATGGGAAACCTATTTTCATGCATTAGAATTGGTTTATTTAGCATTTATTGATATCGTTAAGTAATTTGTGGCTAGATACAAGCGAATTGGATGTGGAACCGAGAGGTAAAGCGGTAGTAGAGGCTTAATTTGTCCGTGGAATTGAGGTAAGTGTTTGTCTTAATCTTAGCTTGAGGGAATAGGAGTTGTGGTCTATTTGCTATGTGTTTGTATCGAGTACGACATATAGGTGTGATGACGAGTATCTATACGTTGGTGTCAAGCATGCCCGTGAGTCTTGTACCATGATTGTTGTGACTCTATTATGTATCGATCATGCTCAAATTGATGATTGTTAATGTTGAACCAAGCTTATGAAAGTTTCTTGGTTATTGACTATTGTTGAGTATTGACTCAAATTGAAGTTCCATTTTGTAAAGAGATTGTTGAAACGAGATTGGTTATAGTTGAATCCCTTGCCGGGACGTTTGTTGATATTGTTGATTCCCTTGCCGGGATATTATTGTTGATATTATTGATTTCCTTACCGGGACATATTATTTTCTGTTGTTTGGGTGAGGAAGAGTGTAAAGTACGAAGGGTGATGCCGTGCATGTTATTGTGAGAGAGTGTAAAGCACGAAGGGTGATGCCGTGCCGATATTATGAGTGTTAATGTACGAAGGGTGATGTCGTGTCATGATTTGAGAGTTAATGCACGAAGGGTGATGCCGTGCCTATATTGTGAGGAATAATGCACGAAGGTTGATGCCGTGCCATGATTATGTGAGGTGACGCACGAAGGGTGATGCCGTGCCAATTTTGTTGATTCATATGGTGAGGACGAGAATAAAAGCACGAAGGGTGATGCCGTGCATGTGTTACCGTTTCATTGTTCTTGTTGCTTTATATATGATGTAATTGTGTTTCCTTAATGATGCTTCCGTATTAATTTACTGTTAGAACTTGATATTTCCACGCAGCATGTCCCCTTCCCACTTTATTCTATCATTTTTGTTGTTATGTTTCCGCTTGTATATGATTTATCTGCACAGGTATATATGATTGTCGTGTCCTAGCCTCGTCACTACTTCACCGAGTTTAGGCTCGACACTTACTCAGTATGGGGTCGGTTGTACTGATACTACACTCTGCACTCTTTTGTGTAGATTTCGGTACCGGACTCAATGAGTTGCTGATGTAGCTGCCTTCAGTCCAGGGAGACTCGGGTAGATCTACTGGCGTCCGCAGAGCCTAAAGTCCCCCTTCTCTGTTTAGCTTTTCTGATGTTTCTTTTCATTCCGAGAACAGTTGTACTTTTCTTTCCAGACTTGTATTTGTAGTAAAAATTTTAGTTGTTCATGAATTTGTGACACTAGATTCGTGGGTAGACATGTATTGGAGTATTTGGATTTAATTTAACTCTTCCGCATTTATCATCTATTTTACTTTAGTTTATGTTTATAAATGTTTGGGTTGGTTGTTATTGTGTAGAACCGTAATAGTTAGCTTGCCTAGTTTTCACGAGTAGGCGCCATCACGACTCACCAGGGTGGGAAATCCGGGTCGTGACAAGAGCCAATAACTATTGCACCATAGGAGTCCTTAAGCATGGGCTCACACATATAAATTTAAGTAATTCTGAAGAAATATAACATTGTTATACATAATTTAAAGTAAGGAGCATGAGTTAATATGAACCCATATATTAAGAGCTAGATATGCCCCTCCTATTTCCTTTGTTAAGACAGTATGTGGAATCTTTAAAGAATAACTAAATTGTGCATAGAAGATATATAATACAAAAATTTCTTTACCTTATCGTTAGCTTAGGTCTTTGATATTTGTTTCATTGTTCATATCTTCTATAACTGTCATAAATGAACAACAATTTTATAATTTTGATAGACAAGAAGTTTGCAATTTATGTGGTTTATATTAAAGGCAGTGGAGGTTGTAGAGCATGATTATTGCGTTTATCTAAACCCAATATTTTATATACGGATTATAAATATACATGTTAAAAATTATAAAAATTTTAAACTATTACATTTTGAACAATTAATTTCAAAAGTATACATAATAGATTCAACTGTAAGAACCTAAAGGTTGAATCTATCAAATTAAATTTTGGAACCGCTTCTGATTACAAGTCGCATAGCAGTATTTCTTGTGCGTGGAATTTTTTACTTTACTTTTACAGAGATTTCTCAAGAGCACGATAACAAAAGATCATGAATTATACAACTACACCAAAAGCATACTCAATTGTTATTTCTAGTTAAAAAGTCATCCACTTGACTGTTTTTTGTTTGCATATAGTAGGAAGGATGAAATTATCATAAAAGACTAAGAAAACATTGGAATAATATGACACACTAAAGCATAATAGGAATTTTGCAGAGTTCGTTGCCATTGGATACTAATTCGCATAACACTTGATTCCATCACCATTTGGCCCAATTCCAAACCACCACTTACAAGTAGTACAATACCAACCATCGCTACAATCACTGTCCAAAGTGCAAGTTTAAAACAAGTAATCAAATCACTGAGCTGTGGGAGCAGTCTTTTCTTGAGTGTAGATGGATCCCGGGAGAGTTATGGTGGTTTAGACCACTACTAGAGGATTATATTTTCTGCAGTTGTGGGAATTCAGTCACGTGTTGCAATGGTTCTCTTGAAATGAGCTAAGGCTTCTATAAGATGAAGTGTTTACCCTATTAGTAGTTCCGGAGTTATGATGAAATCTTTGTGCTCTTGCACATTGGTATGATTAAGTGCAGTGAGTAGCACGGGATTTGGAAGTTGAGGATCAAGGTTGCGGTTCGGTATTGACAAGAATATCAAACTCGGACGAGCGAGAAAGGATTCAGATGGTTAGAGTCAGTTGGCATTATTTTTGGCGTCACCTTAGATCGGTGTCTGGTGTGAAGAGGCTTTGCATACTGATTGCGGATTCTTGAATATTCTTTACAGCGTTGGCGTGGCCGGTAGTATGCATGTGCAGACTCGTTGTCTGGTGTGGATGGTCGGGGGAGCGTGTCCCACGGAAAGATGGTATAAGCATGATAGGTAGTCACCTAAATGATTAAAGACGGAAACCAAGCATGGGGGTTGTGGTACTATCATTGATGTGAGAATTTATGCCTGAAGGGCGCTCGGTTCATTTGGTTGAGAACTGAGGATGTTTGTTCCGGATTTGGCGGCTATTCTTGTGCATCATGGAAAAAGGGTTACCCTAGATCCTTGAAAGGTTATTAGCCCAGTGCGGTATGGTCAGAATCGGCTTGAGGTCTGTGGATGGATCTAGATATGAATGTGTGCTCTATATTGGGCCGGATGTGTTCATTTCAGCATAGCTCTCCTTGTGGAGAAGTATTCGGACATTGGATTTTATTTCGCTGCCGGCTATTTCACGTAATACTATATTGTGCCCAATGAGTTGTGAAACGGCTTGATGATTTCATATGTAGTCAGGTTCCGCCTAGCGATGGTGTTATGTGAGCAGGATGGCTCTCGAGATTCAGATCATATATCACACCTTAGTTGTGCTTGAGTTTTGTGGCGTATGGCATTATCTGTCTCCCTAGGGATGGTATTATGCACTTGGCGTGCTTGTGGCCGATATTCGGGTATTTCGCACGTATGAGCATTTTAGCTCGATAAGTAATTCCTTATAGATTATTATATATCAAGTGGCATGCCACCACGGATATGTTGTATGGATCGGGTTGCACGCCGCAACAGTATAGTGTTGAGTATAGTCCCCTATAGCCATTTTTGTGTGTTTGTTTTCCATTTTCGGAGGAAGGTTCGTAACACCTTTTCGGTTTTCTATTTAGTTGTGTGGGTTGAGTAGTCATTTCAAGAGTTTGTTTTCCTTATGTATTCATTCAAGTTGGTAGATTGTTTGCACATTGTGGCATCATATGAGACTTTTGGTCGTGTCTGAAGTGGCTTATTGCCTTATACTAGGTGAGACGATATTATTAGACCTGGGATCAGTGCGGTCAGATTTATATGAAGTACATTAAAGAGCAAGTATAGTTATTTGGTTCATAATGAGGCAAGGGTTCTTGTCAGGAGGAGAGACTCAATGAATTATTGACTCGGCAGTCGGTTATGAATTTCTATACATCTCTTCCATCATGGCGGTGCTGCAAGAGTTGAAACAGGACTTATGTGAGTCACGAGGTGTGTTGGGAGCATCGGATCCGTGGAATGTCGGTGATTATTATCAGAGGATGTTATTGTGGTCATGTGATTACGTGGTGCATGGTGTGAATTCAGCGAAGGTATGCAGTCATGTATTGGTACATTGTGTGGTGATTTATACGGTATTCGTATGTTGGAAACAGGTCTGGCAGAAGATTCCAGATGTTGGAATTTGGCTCTAAGGCTAATTTGACTAAACAAAAAGTGAATCTTTAGATTTACTCGAGCCAGTGTGCTCAACTGAGTTGTGGTAGCATAGGTAGGTGCACGAGGTGTTAAACAGTGATTTCAGACAACTCTGACGCAGTTCTTAACACGTTCGAGGACGAACGTATGTTTAAGTGGGAGAAAATGTAACGACCCGACCAGTAGTTTTGAGCTCTAGCACGTCGTTCGGCAGTTTGAGGCCGCGTGCAACTTCACTTCAGGTATTATGACTTGTATGCATGGTCGGGATTGAATTTTGGGAAGTTCGGAGTTGAATTGGAAACAAAATTCTCATTTTGAAAGCTTTAAGTTAGAAGAATATACGAAGATTGAATTTTTGAGTAAACGGCCTCGAAATCGGGATTTGAAGGTTCAAGCATGTTTGTATTATGATTTCGGACTTGGGCGTATGTTCGGATCGAGTTTTGGATGACCGGGAGCGTTTCGGCGCCTATGGTGGAAGTTAGCATTTTGGAAGAATTTCATAAATTTGGGTTGAAGTGCATTTCATTGTTCTCGATGTATGTTTGGAATTCCGAGTCTAAGAATAACTCCGTATGGTGATTCCTGTATTGGGAGCGTGTCCGGAAGTGGATTTGGAGGTCCGTAGGTCATTTTGGAGTCGTTTGGCGAAAGTTAGAAATTTGAAGGTTTTTGAGAAGTTTGACCGGAAGTGGATATTTTGATATCGGGGTCGGATTCCGATTCCGGAAGTTGGAGTAGGCCCGTAATGTCAAATGTGAGTTGTGTGCAAAATTTGAGGTCAATCGGACTTTATTTGATAGGTTTCGGCATCGAACGTAGAAGTTTGAAGTTCTAAAGTTCATTAAGCTTGAATTGGAGTGCGATTTATGGTTTTAGCATTGTTTGATGTGATTTGAAGCTTCGAGCAGGTCTGCATTATGTTTTGGAACTGGTCAGTGTTATTGGACGAGGTCCCGGGGGCCTCGGGTGGATTCTGGGTGGTTAATGGATTGAATTCGGCCTTATGAAGATTTCTAAGCCTGCTACCATCTGGTGTAACTGCACCTGCGAGGTTTTGGCCGCAGGTGCAGAGCCGCAGAAGCGGCCAAAGGGGCACAGATGCAGTTTGGTGGGGTAGTGCTGAGACCGCAGATGCGGTCATCTTGCCGCAGAAGCGAGACCGCACCTGCAAAAAGGAAGGCACAGAAGCGGAAGTGGGCAGTTGGGGGATAGACCGCAGAAGCGGTAGTTGGGCCGCACCTGTAGAACCGCTGAAGCGGTCAAGTGACCACAGGTGCGAAACTCGGGGTTGGCAGTGTCTCCTTTAAAAATGAGGGTTTGGCTCTATTTCATTTCATTTTCTCCCATGGAAGCCGATTTTGGAGCACATAGGAGTGCCATCTTCATCAATCATAATGGGGTAAGTGCTTTCTTCACAATTTTGAGTTAAATACATGAATTTACGTAGATTTGAACATGGAAACTAGTGGAAATTGGGGTTTTGGTGGAAAAACCTAAAAATTGGTATTTTTGGATTTAACCACGAATTTTTGACATGGAATTGAGAATAAATTATATATTTGAGTTCATGATGTCATGGGCAAAGTTTATCTTGGAAATTTGCGGAATCCGGGCACGTGGGCCCGGGGGTGATTTATGGACTTCTCAAGCGAAGTTGGAAATTGTTGTAAATGGGATTTTAATGAGTATTTGAGTATATATTAATGAGTTTGCATCATTATTGACTAGTTTTGGAGCATTGGGCTTCGGTTGAGTCGTCGGAAGGGCTTGGGAGCCGGTTATGGAACTTCAGAGCAATGTAAGTCTCCTTTCTAACCTTGTAAGAGGGAATTAACCCCATAGGTGAACTAAATTATTATGTGCTTCTATTTTTTGGGGCTACGTACGCACGAGCTGACGAGAGTCCGTACGTAGCTACTAGCTATGCCTATGTCCGGGTAGTTTTAGGCTTACATCACGCCTTGTTGATATTGTTGTTAAATTATGTTTATTGCTTATCTTGAGAACAAGCGAGATTGAGTTAACTTATTAAATTTTTTTAAAGGAGTTGAAACTGAGGAAAGGTTGGGAACTTAAAAAGCTTTCATTTGAAATTTGTAATTTAAAGAGAATCGAGGAATACTGTAATAACTTAAGAAATCTATGTGTAACTGCGTCGCACGTATGATCCGCGAGCGGGGTAATTCTTTAAACCTCTATTCGATCGTGTCTCATGTATGATTCGCGAGCGGGGTAAATCCTTAAATTTATATTTGACAGAGTCGCACGTATGATTTACGAGCGGGGTATTTTCTTCTACTACTCTCATGGGAGCGGGCCGATCGCCTCGGCAGGTTAATATATGCATCTATGGTTCGCGCCGTTCGACCCTCGGCAGTGGACAATTTACGTTTATGTTGAATCGGGCCGTACGCCTCGGCATTATATATATATATATATATATGTATATATATATATATATATATATATATATTCATTCTTCCTCATGGAATCATGCGTAACACTTGGCTAGAAGCTAGTGTATCTGAAGGTTTTTCCCTGATTTGGATTATGACAACCTCATGATGATGTTACAGAGGGATCTTGCTAGTTGAGAGCTTGAGTAAAATTGTAAAGAGGGAAATTGTACCACGTATTTTATACATGTTTATTTAATATATTTACTCCGTTTCATATTTATTCACTTCCTTATTGCACCTGATATTATGGACAACTAGCAAGTGTCGAAATTGACCTCTCATCACTACTTCTTCGAAGTTACACTTGATACTTACTGGATACGTATTGTTTTCGT
Source organism: Nicotiana attenuata (assembly GCF_001879085.1). Lineage (NCBI taxonomy): Eukaryota > Viridiplantae > Streptophyta > Magnoliopsida > Solanales > Solanaceae > Nicotiana > Nicotiana attenuata. The sequence goes on along the minus strand of NW_017671143.1, from coordinate 291,990 downwards.
ACTCATATTATACTTGCTATGCATTTTTGATGCACAGGCACATACATGTTTAGTGGCCTAGTGGGCGCAGCAGCATGGTTGATATGGAGACTTAGGTGAGCTGCCTTTCTCGAGACGACCCGCAGCCAGCAGAGTCTCCTTTAGAGTATTGGTATTTCCCTTCCTGTCCAAATTGTATTCCGGATAGTTATTGTATTTTATTTTATTCCTTAGTAAACGCTCATGCACTTGCACCGGGTTTTGGGATGAGTATGGGTTATTCAGTATTGAAATTATTAAAACATTATTATTTATTCTGTAAATTCCATCTTTCACTATTAAATTGAAGAAAAATCATGATTTTAAAAATATTAAAACGAGAACTAAATTGATTATTAGTGTTGGCTTGCCTGATAGTGGTATTCGGTGCCATCTGTAACGACCCGGCCGGTTGTTTTGAGTTCTAGTGCTCCGTTCAGCAGTCTAAGGCCATGAGCAGCTTCATTTCAGGTATTATGACTTGTACGCGTGGTCAGAATTGAATTTCGGGAAGTTCAGAGTTGATTTGGAAAGAGAATTCTCATTTCGAAAGCTTAAAGTTGAAAGAATTAACTAGGATTGGAATTTTGAGTAAACGACCTCGGAATCGGGATCTGAAGATTCCAGCAGGTTCGTGTGATGATTTCAGACTTGGGCGTATGCCCGGATCGGGTTTTGGATGACCCGGGAGCGTTTTGGCGCTTATTGTGGAAGTTAGCATTTTGGAAGATAAGTTTGGCTTGAAGTGCATTTCAGTGTTATCGATGTCTGTTTGGGATTTCGAGTCTGGGAATAGCTCCGAATGGTGATTCTGGAGTTGGGAGCGCGATCGGAAGTGAATTCGGAGGTCCGTAGGTCATTTTGAAGTCATTTGGCTAAAGATAAAAAATTGAAGGTTTTTGAGAAGTTTGACCGGAAGTGGACTTTTGATATCGGGGTCGGAATCCGATTTCGAAAGTTGGAGTAGGTCCGTAATGTCGAATATGACTTGTGCGCAAAATTTGAGGTCAATCGGACGTGATTTGATAAGTTTAAACATCGGACATAGAAGTTTGAAATTCTAAAGTTCATTAAGTTTGGATTGGAGGTCGACTCATGATTTTAGTGTTGTTTGATGTGATTTGAGGCCTCGAGCAAGTCCGTAACGTGTTTTGGGATTGGTTGGTAGGTTTGGTTGAGGTCCCGGGGGCCTCGGGTGGATTTCGGGTGGTTAACGGATCGAAATTTGGAATTTTGGATAGCTGAAGGGGTCTGGTTGCTGGTATAACCGCTTCTGCGGAGTGTGGACCGCTTGCGGTTTGGGCTAGAAGAGAAGGGACCGCAGAAGCGGCCCAAAATTCGTAGAAGCGGAACCGCAGAAGCGGTCGCAACCTCGCAGAAGCGGTGGGCCTGTCCGCAGAAGCGAAAATGGGCTGGGAGCCCGTGTCCGCAGAAGCGGTGTTTGGACCGCACCTGTGGAACCGCAGAAGCGGTCAAGGGGCCACAGGTGCGGAAATAGCTGGAGGTAGGGAGTTGTTTTAAATCCGGGATTTGGCCATTCCTCTCCCATTTTTTCACTTGGCATGGGCGATTTTGGAGAGCTTCAAGAGGGGATATCCGTCATCAACGTCAAGGTAAGTTATCCCCACCTATTTTGAGTTAGATACATCAATTATGTATGGATTTGAGCATGAAATTGGTAGAAAACTTGGGGTTTGAAGGAAGACCTAGAAAATTATTGTTCATAGAATTTAACCACGATTTGGGGTATAGAATTAGGAGAAAATCGTATATTTGAGTTCATGAGGCTATGGGTAAACTTTATCTTCGAAAAATTTCGGAATCCGGGCCCGAGGGCAATTTTGTCAACTTTTCGTTCGGGGTTAGGAATTGTTATAAATTAGACTATAATGAGTAATTGAACATATATTAATGGGTTTATATAATTATTGGCTAGTTTTGGAGCATTTTTGCATTGATTTGAGTCTTCGAAAGGGCGTGGAATGCCGGTTACGGAACTTCGGAGCGAGGTGAGTCTCCTTTCTAACCTTGTAAGAAGGAATTGTCCCCATAGGTAAAATAATTGGTTATGTGCTCCTGTTTGTGGGGGCTACCCATGCACGAGGTGACGAGAGTCCGTGCGTAGCTACTATTATGCTATTGTCCGGGTAGTTTAGGACCCAAGAGCATGTTATACTTGGATTATTTGTGAACTTATTGACAGCTTGAATTGCTTAAATCACATTGAATTAGTAATTGAATTTCTAAACTGATTAAACTTCATTTTCTTAAATGGTTAAAAGAGGATTGGCGTTCTTTGGAGAATTTGCTCTGTGTTGACTTCTTGGTTGTCTGACTGTGTGTGTTTATTTTTGGAGCGGGCCGAACGCCTTGGCAGATTAAATAGATGCATCTATGGTTCGCGCCGTTCGACCCTCGGCAGTGCACAGTTTACATTTCTGTAGGAGCGGGCCGTCAACCTCGGCATGATATGCGCAGGCTTACATTGCTTGCCTGAGAATTTTAAATGTTGATATTGCCTTTCATGGCCTGATATAAATTGATTAAGATAATGAAAAGTAAATCTTGAAAATCCTTTATTCTTTGTTAAAGGTGTTTAACCTGTTTTTTTTTTCGGCTTGTGAGTTAGGACTGTTATATAAATCCATGATATCCTCACATTTTATTACATTATTATTTGACCACTAGCAAGTGTTGAAGTCGACCTCTCGTCTCTACTTCTTCGAGATTAGACGGGATACTCATTGAGTACACATTGTTTTCGTACTCATACTACACTTCTGTGCATTTTTGTTGCACAGGTATATGTAACTCTAGTGGCCTCCTGGTCGTAGCAGCACGGATGATTCGGGGACTAGGTGAGTTGCACTATTCGAGGCGGCCCGCAGCTAGTGTAGTCCCTTCCCGTATATTGTATTTACTTCCTGTCCACTATATTTCAGACGGATGTTGTATTTTATTTCCTTATCAGTAGATGCTCATGCACTTGTGACACCGGGTTCTGGGATGGTTTTGAAATATCTTGTATTAATTGCTTATTATTTAATTGGAATTGAAGCAGTCACCTTTTTATTTATGAAAAATTAAAGTAAAATCTTAGTTTTCATGATTGTTAAAAATGAGAACTTCATCAAGTAATTTGGTTGGCTTGCCTGACAGCAGTGTCCGGCGCCATCGCGACCCTTAGTGGATTTTGGGTCGTGACAACATGGTATCAGAGCACTAGGTTCCTAGGGTCTCACGAGGAATGAGCAAGTCTAGTAGAGTCTCGCGAATCGGTACGGAGATGTCTGTACTTATCCTCGGGGGGCTACAGGGCTGTTAGGAGTACTTCCCTTCTTGATTCCTCGTCGTGCGATTTGATTCCTTGAGGCTTAGGCCCTTGTTTCCTTCCTACTCAATCTTACGCGACGCGAACCGCTTGTTATAAATAGAGAATTGAAGGATTGTAATTGTACTACAAATGTGGTGCGGGGTGTTTCTCCCTGCGAGGTTGTGTAAGCTATTGTCGTCGCCTTGTGGAAGGATATTTTATTGTTTCAGCTCAGTAGCGGTACTTCTGAGAGCCTTGAGGCTAGGCACAGGTTGCCATGATGTTTATGAACGATTATTCCGCGGTATTGATATGATGGTAGGATGTTGCCTACATGTCGGGGCAGTGAATGACTTGAAGGGAAGTTTACTCAGGGTGTGATTCAGAGATTCAGTATTTTACTTCCGACAAGGGAAGGGCAATCGGGCAGAGAATGTTCAGGTTTGGGTTAACAAGGTATCGAGACTCGGTATTTGCGAGCGTGGCGGAATTTTCTTCTATGATGAGGTGTTGTTGTCCTTATTGGATGTACTAGATTCGCCGGTGTTATGATCTTCTACAATTCGCCTCTGGAGCAGGATATTGCAGGTCAGTATTGAAGAAGCGACTGTTAGATGTCGCGAGTCAAGGTGGTTCAGGGTTGAATCGGCAGTTATAATATTGGCAGCTTGAGAAAGATGATCTTCCAAAAGGTGTAAAGTTAGCAGCAATTGTGGGTTCAAGTGCCCCGAAGATAGATTTTATTAAGGCAGCAGCTGAGCAGCAAAGGATGAGGAAAGTCATGTGGGAGGTGTCAGGCGGCGGCTAAAATTTCTAGAAGGCCGAGTATAAGATGCCAAGGGTCGAGTAGTCGATTTAGGGGATGAGTTCCGCCAAAGTGGGAGAGTGGCGGGGTTGCATATGGGCTTTGCAGTGGGATGACCACGTACCTTAAGGAGAGTTTGGAGCGATTGAAAATGTTAGTGATTGGTTATTGGGGTCTACGGATCTGATTTGAAGTAGGGGTTCTTGCGCGGCAGGAGATTGGATATAACGGAAAGGAGTTGCCGGAAAGGAAGAAGGATACAACATAACTTTGACTTGGGAGGATGTTGCCACAAATTTGATTGATGTCCACTAGGGGTGAATGGACTTGTGCAACTAGAAAGTAAGCTCGGACTCAGGTGGGTTATTCCCTGTGAGCAGGTTAGCGGTCGCATAGTTGGCAAAGCTTCTGCGAAGAATTCTATTGGTTATACAGCAAAGGGATCGGTCGTGCGAATATTGTTGATGATTCTGAGTATAAAAGGGGGTTTCTACGGTAAGATATCGAGAATATTGGCGGTTGATGGCGCAAGGTTATGTCAATAAGAGATTAAGAATCCTGGTGAACTCCAGAGTTGTGTAATGGTGGCTTCGAACTAAGTGGGAGAGTACCACCGTCTATGATTGGGTTGCATGGTTAATTACTTGCGGGGTTTCTGGTTATTAGCATATTGAGGGCTATTTCAGCTACGGGAAAAGACCATAAGTGGTAATTTGAGCAAAGGAATTATTAAAGGTGGGGTATAGTTGGCCTTATTGGCCCATGTTCAGATTTGGGGGAAGGATTCAGGATTGTGTTTGTAAAGATGCGGGTTCCAAGGGAAGGGACTCTGCCAAGTGCATCACCAATGGGTTATTCATGTGCTAGAAGATTTATGGAATTGATTATATTCGGGGCCAAGTCAGAGCGGACGGCTCTCAACAACGGTCCTAGTGAATTCAATAGATAATGTGTGATGCCTAATGATTTGGAGCCTATAGGTACAGTTGAGAATCAAGCTTTTGCAGCAGCTTATGAGTGGAGGCCCAAAATGTTCTATGATGTTTGACTTGCAGTGTTACACTTAAGAGGAAAATGAGAAAGGACTTCGGATTCGCAGAAGGATTAGCTGAATGGGCATATCAGTTGAGGGTGCGAATAAGCGCACAGGGAAGTGTGAAATGGTTCATGTGATTTGAGACAACATGGTCTCGCGGTTCAAGGTCACTCAGGGTGAGTGCGGATGGAGTGTGTTATATGTTGAAAGGAATTATTGTTGTTACTAAGGCAATCAGGGTAAATCAAAGGAAGATATATTGGTTAACCACAGTTGAGTTGTCATATTGGTGATAGAGGTCAGTTCCTTCAGCGTGATCAAGTTATGCATGTGATTTGTGGCGGTACGTGTGAGGCTTGTTGGTCGCCGTAATTAATGTTGTTCAGAAGCATTCTTCAGTTATGGCCTGTTATGTGTAGGCGGATCCCGGAAGGGCTATGGTGGCTTAGACCACTACTTAGATGTTTGCCTATACTACGGTTATGAGAATTTACCTGTGTGCGGCTATGGTTCTCCTGAAGTGAGTCTAGAAGAAGGTTTTTATATGATGAAGTGTTAACCTATTAGTGGTTCCGGAGTTATGATGAGAATCGTGTTCTATTACATGTTGGCATGATGGGTGCAGTGAGTGGTATAGAAATTGAAGTAAAGATCAAGGTAACAGCTCGGTGTGGACAAGGATGTCACAATCTTGGATGAGCAGGAAAGCAGTTTCGGTGTTTAAGGTAAGTTGGTATTGTCTTCAGCGTCACCTGAGATTGGTGTTTTGTGAAAAAGGCTTTGCATCCTGGTTAATGATTCTTGATCGCTTTTCAGCATTTGTGCGGCCGGTGGGTTGGATGTGCGGACCCGTTATTCAATTCGGAAGGTTGTGGGAGCGTGTCCCACATGAAGATTGTATAAGTGTGACATGTAGTCACTTGATTGATTAAAGATTTAAACCAAGTATGAGGATTGTGGTAATATCACTAATTTGAGAATTTATGTCTGGAGGGCACTCTGTTTATTGGGTTATGGACTGTGGAGGTTCGCTCCGGTTATGAAGGTTGTTCTTATGCGTTATGAGAACAGGGGAGTTATTATGGACCTTTGAAAGGTTATTAGCCTAGTTGGTGCAATCAGAAATCGGCTTGAGATTAGTGGATTGATTTAAATGTGAACAGGGGCTTATATCAGGCCAGATGTGTTCATCTCAGCAATGCGCTCCTTATGGAGGAGTAGTCAGGGTGTTATTTCATTGTCAGATATTTCAAGTGGTGATACATTGTACCGTGTGAGTTGTGAGACGGCTTGAGAAATTGCTTATGTGTTGAGGATCCGCGTGGAAATGAAGTTATACGAGCCAAATGGCTCTTGAGATTCAGATTGTATATCGCACCTCAATGTGCTTGAGTTTCGTAGCTTATAGCGCTATATGTCTCCTCAGGGATGGTATTATGCACTTAGCGTGCTTGTGACCGAAATTCGGTATTTCATTATAATAAGCAAATTTAGCTCGATGTGCATCTCCTTATGTGAGATCTATGTGTGGATCGGGTGGCACGCCGTCATGGGTATGTTATTTTGATCGGGTTGCGCGCCGCAACAGTGTGATGTCGAGTATAGTTTTCTATATGCTATTTTTGTATGTCTTGCTTCCTATTTTCTAAGGAAAGTCCGTATTAGTGCGTGAGTTAGGTAATTCCTTCCATAGTTCGTTTTCCTTTTTGTATCGCATTCTAATTGGTAGCCTATTGGCTTATTGTGGCATTATATGAGACTTTTCGTCATGTCGGGGTGGCTTATTGCCTGAGCAGTTCGTACTGGATGAGACGAGATTATTGGATTTAGGATCAGTGCAATCTGATTACGTGAAATATATTAAGGAGCAAAGATCATTATTTGGTTCAAAATGAGGTAATGTTTCTTGTCAGAAGTATAGACTCAATGATTGGTTGACTCGGCAGTTGATTATGAATTTCTGCACATCTCTTCCGTTGTGGCGGCATTGTAAAAGTTAGAGTAAGACCTGTGTATGTCATGGGGTGCAATGGGAGCATCAGATTCGTGGAATTTCGACTAAGTTGATCAGAAAGTGTTATTGTGGTCCGGTGAGTAAAGTGATGCTAGGTGTGAATTTAGCAAAGTTATGCAGCCATGTTTGGGTACAGCGTGTAGTGATTGATATGGTGATCTTATGTTGGAAACAGGTCGAGCATAGAATTCCGGATTTTGGAATTAGGCTCTAAGGCTTATTTGCTTGAATCAAGGGAATATCTTCAGAATTGATCCAGCTAATGTGCTCAACTGAGTTGTGGTAGCACGGGAATAGGTATTAAATAGTGATTTCAGACTACTTCAGTGTAGTTCTCAGCACGTTCGAGGACGAATGTAGGTTTCAGTGGGAGAGAATGTAACGACCCGATCGGTCGTTTTGAGTTCTAGCGCTCCGTTCAGCAGTCTAAGGCCATGAGCAGCTTCATTTCAGGTATTATGACTTGTACGCGTGGTCGAAATTGAATTTCGGGAAGTTCAGAGTTGATTTGGAAAGAGAATTCTCATTTCGAAAGCTTAAAGTTGAAAGAATTAACTAGGATTGGAATTTTGAGTAAACGACCTCAGAATCGGGATCTGAAGGTTCCAGCAGGTTCGTGTGATGATTTCAGACTTGGGCGTATGCCCGGATCGGGTTTTGGATGACCCAGGAGCGTTTTGGCGCTTATTGTGGAAGTTAGCATTTTGGAAAAAATTTCGTAAGTTTGGCTTGAAGTGCATTTCAGTGTTATCGATGTCCGTTTGGGATTCTGAGTCTGGGAATAGCTCTGAATGGTGATTCTGGAGTTGGGAGCGCGATCGGAAGTGAATTCGAAGGTCCGTAGGTCATTTTGAAGTCATTTGGCTAAAGATAGAAAATTGAAGGTTTTTGAGAAGTTTGACCGGAAGTGGACTTTTGATATCGGAGTCGGAATCCGATTCCGAAAGTTGGAGTAGGTCCGTAATGTCGAATATGACTTGTGCGCAAAATTTGAGGTCAATCGGACGTGATTTGATAGGTTTAAACATCGGAAATAGAAATTTGAAATTCTAAAGTTTATTAAGTTTGGATTGGAGGTCGACTCATGATTTTAGTGTTGTTTGATGTGATTTGAGGCCTCGGGCAAGTCCCTAACGTATTTTGGGATTGGTTGGTAGGTTTGGTTGAGGTCCCGGGGGCCTCGGGTGGATTCCGGGTGGTTAACAGATCGAAATTTAGAATTTTGGATAGCTGAAGGGGTCTGGTTGTTGGTATAACCGCTTCTGCGGAGGGTGGACCGCAGAAGCGGCCCCGCAGAAGCGAGAGATTTAACCACAGATGCGGTTTGGGCTAGAAGAGAAGGGACCGCAGAAGCGGCCCAAAATCCGCAGAAGCGGAACCGCTGAAGCAATCGCAGCCTCGCAGAAGCGTCCCAAGGCCAGGCGGCCCAAGACCGCAGAAGCGGCCCAATATCCGCAGAAGCGGTGGGCCTGTCCGCAGAAGCAAAAATGGGTTGGGAGCCCCGTGTCCGCAGAAGCGGCGTTTGGACAGCACCTGCGGAACCGCAGAAGCGGTCAAGAGGCCGCAGGTGCGGAAATAGCTGGAGGCAGGGAGTTGTTTTAAATCCGGGATTTGGCCATTCCTCTCCCATTTTTTCACTTGGCTTGGGCGATTTTGGAGAGCTTCAAGAGGGGATTTCAGTCATCAACGTCAAGGTAAGTTATCCACACCTATTTTGAGTTAGATACATCAATTATGTACGAATTTGAGCATGAAATTGGTAGAAAACTTGGGGTTTGAGGGAAGACCTAGAAAATTATTGTTCATGGAATTTAACCACGATTTGGGGTATGGAATTAGGAGAAAATCGTATATTTTAGTTCATGAGGCTATGGGTAAACTTTATCTTCGAAAAATTTCGGAATCCGGGCACGTGGCCCCGAGGGCAATTTTGTCAACTTTTCGTTCGGGGTTATGAATTGTTAAGTTAGACTATAATGAGTAATTGAACATATATTAATGGGTTTACATAATTATTGGCTAGTTTTGGAGCATTTTTGCATCGATTTGAGTCTTCGAAAGGGCGTGGAATGCCGGTTATGGAACTTCGGAGCGAGGTGAGTCTCCTTTCTAACCTTGTAAGAGGAAATTGTCCCCATAGGTAAAATAATTGGTTATGTGCTCCTATTTGTGGGGGCTACGTACGCACGAGGTGACGAGAGTCCGTGCGTAGCTACTATTATGCTATTGTCCGGGTAGTTTAGGACCCAAGAGCATGTTATACTTGGATTGTTTGTGAACTTATTGACAGCTTGAATTGCTTAAATCACATTGAATTAGTAAATGAATTTCTAAACTGATTAAACTTCATTTTCTTAAATGGTTAAAAGAGGATTGGCGTTCTTTGTAGAATTTGCTCCGTGTGGACTTCTTGGTTGTCTGACGTTGTGTGTTTATTTTTGGAGCGGGTCGAACGCCTCGGCAGATTAAATAGATGCATCTATGGTTTGCGTCGTTCGACCCTCGGCAGTGCACAGTTTACATTTCTGTAGGAGCGGTCTGTCGACCTCGGCATGATATGCGCACGCTTACATTGCTTGCCTGAGAATTTTAAATGTTGATATTGCCTTTCATGGCCTGATATAAATTGATTAAGATAATGAAAAGTAAATCTTGAAAATCCTTTATTCTTTGTTAAAGGTGTTTAACCTGTTTTTTTTTCCGGCTTGTGAGTTAGGACTGCTATATAAATCCATGATATCCTCACATTTTATTATATTATTATTTGACCACTAGCAAGTGTTGAAGTCGACCTCTCGTCTCTACTTCTTCGAGATTAGACGGGATACTCATTGAGTACACGTTATTTTCGTACCCATACTACACTTCTGTACATTTTTGTTGCACAGGTATATGTAACTCTAGTGGCCTCCTGGCGTAGCAGCACGGATGATTCGGGGACTAGGTGAGTTGCACTATTCGAGGCGGCCCGCAGCTAGTGTAGTCCCTTCCCGTATATTGTATTTACTTCCTGTCCGCTGTATTTCGGACGGATGTTGTATTTTATTTCCATATCAGTAGATGCTCATGCACTTGTGACACCGGGTTCTAGGATGGTTTTGAAATATCTTGTATTAATTGCTTATTATTTAATTGGAATTGAAGCAGTCACCTTTTTATTTATGAAAAATTAAAGGAAAATCTTAGTTTTCAAGATTGTTAAAAATGAGAACTTCATCAAGTAATTTGGTTGGCTTGCCTGACAGAAGTGTCCGACGCCATCGCGGCCCTTAGTGGATTTTGGGTCGTGACACTATCACGACCTTTAATAGAATTTGAATCGTGACATGTAAGATGCATATGAGAAAGAAAGAAAATAAAATGCAATCCAGAGGATTTACTACATGCATGTGGCTGCTAAAATTTTCTACTTAAACTACTAATTACTCACTTATGTAATATATATATATATATATATATATATATATATATATATATATATATATATATATATATATATATATATATATATATATATATATATT